>NW_025939503.1:32337-90899 GCF_000764305.2 Hyalella azteca | reverse complement strand
CAGAACAATAATGTCTGTTGTTCGTCTGTTCGAGTACAGACAAACAGCGCAGAACAATACTGTCTGTTGTTCGTCTGTTCGAGTACAGACAAGCGGCGGTCTGTTGCCTAGAGCGACTAAAGTGACCTTGACTTTTGCTGCTGCTACTGTTGTTATTGCTGCTTTTGCTGTTGCTGCTGTTGCTGCTGTTGTTGTTGACAGTGTTCTCCCGACAGCTGTTTTAACACATAATGAGTGACATGAGAGGCTTGAGTATGAGTGGCTTGAGTGACTTGTGTAAAATGAGTGACATGAGTAACGTAAATATCATGTTAGTTCAACAAAGTTATCTTCTTGTGTTATGAAAATTATTCTGCCGAGATCCCCCCTCCTCAGTCAGGTGTGACAGTTCCTTCGAAATTTATTCATTTTTTTAGGTTCCACAGTTGAAACTTTAGAGCACAACATGTTCTTGTTCTTCAGTTATCTCATCCACTCTCAAATCCTTTGATATACAGCGCGATGCCTCGAAATATATAATCCATTGAGAAGAATGTTCCATTATTAAGTTTAGCGTTCTAATGATTCAATGGCGCAGAGAGTTATCGTCAAGTTTATTTAGCTTCAGTATATAGCAAACTCCTTTAGAACAGTTCTGGTACAAAAGGATTGTCATATATTTTTGTCCCTCCTAAAATATTTTCTCTGTTCAAAGAAAATTATCAAGGGGGAGACTGCGCTGTGACATTGATAAAGTCGATGTCCATTCATTTTATTAAGAAGTATGTCATTTTATTGTTTGAATGTTTGCTCATTGTAGCTGTACGGCGTACAGCTACAATAACAAATTTCATAATAAAATGATTGACAGTACAGTGTACGGGAGCCACGGATTCCCGGCATGTCGTGTGCAAATTAATAGGTAAAAGATATCTATTTATCTTACAAGTCTTCACGAGCAAGAGAACGTGGCTCACTGAAATTGAAAATAAAAGAACTATGAAAATGTCGTTGACAGACTCATATTCACGACTGTGCGTTGCGAATAAAGTACGGAGGTGTATGGCAGTATGGTGAAATATCGCCGAATCAGATTCACTAGTCAGAATCAACTAGCCGGACTCGTGAGTCAGATACGCTAGTGTATGTGGGCTGGGGCGGTTAACATTGGCTGCGATTGCAAAGGAAAATGTTTTTGCTACACCCACCCCCTCCTACTTCGCGGCACAAGTGATCCGTTTACATTTTTTTTAATTTGTGAAGAAGCAATTTTTCATTTCGGTCGAACACACAGTTCGTATATGTACTTTTTTATCATCCAGCCATATGTAATTTTTTATCATTCAGCTATCATTAATATATATTTTTATGATCTAACGACAGTTTATAAGGCATTTTACTGCGTAAATGCGACCTCTACAGTGGCATTTAATTCATTGACCAAGTTCTGTTTACAATTTTTTCATCGCTGTAGAGTTTACGGGTAGCTGATGTTGAATGCTTCAGCGACTGAATTTTTATTTTATGAATAATGTTAAGTATTTTACAACGACTTGAGCTTGCCTATTTCTTCATAGGATAATTTTTAGTAGTTAGTACTGAAGAGTAAATATCTAAATCTACAGTTGAACTGTCTCTTGCAGCTCAAGTTAAGAATAATTTAGTTTCTCCTATAACTATTCTCCAATGAGTAGTTGTGTTGCCTAGTGTTCATTGAATGTTTATGAGAGTCAAATTTCCAAGAATAGTTTATTATATATATATATATCTGGAAAAGAAATTAAAATTTTGTAGCCCTCTGGGCTATTTAATTTAAAGAGATATCATGGAGGTAGAGACATCTGTAATGGAAAGTCTAGGTGTCAGTAGTTATAGTTATATTTGAAGGCAACGCTCAAACTGACACGCCCGTTGGGATTGGCAATAATATATATTACATGTATAACTACTTACGTACGGATATACATCGTTTGCTCTTTAGAGAGCACATGCTCCCTCCCACACCAGAACATCGTTTGCACTTTAGAACATCGTTTGCTCTTTAGAGAGCACATGCTCCCTCCCCCACCAGAACATCGTTTGCTCTTTAGAGAGCACTTGCTCCCTCCCCCACCGGAATATCGTCTGCTCTTTAGAGAGCACATCATTACCAACAAACACGAACCATGATCATTTATTATAATAATAACGTCACTGGAATTAATATCATGTCGTGCTATATTCAATCACCGTGCATATGTTGCAGAGATGTTCTCAGATGCGCTAGGAAAATCTGACTAGCGTCTTCACATTAACGTGTTATGCATGAGTGAGAGCATCGATGATTTATGTTAAGTTTCATTAATACCTCATTACTTACTTTGATATGTCATTACTTCCTTTAATTAGGCATTACTTACTTTAATATGTCATTTCTTACTTTAATAAGTCATTTCTTACTTAAATAAGTCATTACTTGCTTTAATAAGTCATTACCTCCTTTAATAAGTCATTGCTTATTTAGAAAGATTTAGTCATTACTCACTTTAAAAAGATACATGGCCCTAACCTGGCCATGTTTAAATTTGTAATTACTTACAAAATTTAATTACGTTTTTGTATAAAAAGTATTTAGTTTCAAAAAAATTTGTTTCAATTAATTTCTTAACATTTCTTCTGATCCTGTCCTAAATATCAATAACTCATTTTGTCCACAATATGACTCACTTTCTCACCCACAGCATGAGCATGTGAGAGCGAACGTGTGAGAAATTCCTAATTTCTCGCCGCAAATTTGTGCATAGTCTTCGTTTTTCCGTTTTTCTTAACTCGTTTGTAGAATTAGTAGGGATTTAATGTCAGAGGTTCTGGGGTATGAAAAGGAAGCGGGATCAGGCGCACGTTACTACGGCAAGTCTCAACAATTTCGTTATTTTGTGTTAGCAATTTTATGAAAGTTTATAAAGTGATCCATCATTTGAGTAACTTTAAGCATCTACTTAGATTACGTTGGAACATCTACAACGCGGCAGCTGTTCATTGCTCCGAAGTCAAGTATCTTTAAATTCTTGCTACTATCTTGTTCCCTATATTTTGGTTTGCATGACCGGCGTTTTCAATTCGTTTTATTACTTTTTTTGCTCTTTCTAAGTATTTTATAAATCAATGGGAAGTCTGATTTAGTTTAAGAATCAAATTTTCAACTTAGTTTAGGTTGTAAAAGTCAAACCTCAAATATCTTCTCATACATTCAGATTTATTATTTAAATCAATTAGTGTTTTTGCCCATGTATTATACGGCAACCCCCTCACCGTGCTCACAAGATCACTTGTTTATACCTAATCTCAAGTCTATTTCTTCGTTTGCAAAATATTAAAATCTCCGACTACTCTTCCTATCTTTCCATCCAACTTCCCACTCCTCCTACTGATTTCCGCTAATTTCCTTAAATTGTTCTTCTCGCAAATAGTGTCCACCACACTGGGCTATAAAAACACAGGTTGGTGGCTTTCCGTGAAACAATTCTAATTAATTGCTAATGTCCTTGACGTTCGGACCGGGTGGTTAAAACCTTCAATAATGTGAACTGATTTCCTTTTCAGTATCCGGTGCTGTCCTGTGTGCTGGACTTTCATTATAATGACTCATCTGAGTATTGTAACGCGTGACCGTTCTGCAGCAATAATAGTTTAGTTATGGATGAAATTTCCGTCTTCATTATAGCTGTAATTTTGCTTGCCAAATGAAATTTAATAATGAATTCAATCTAATTGACGTGATGTAAAAAATGTGAGAAAATGAATTTTTGATTTGCTAAAGACTATGATGACTTCTCTCTGAATTCTGTTGGCTAAGAGAGGAAGAATGTAAACTTGCAGTTCGTCTCACATTATGGCTCACAGCTTCGTTAATAAATTGTTTGGATGATACGCTAAGTGCGAGACGACCCACAGATGGGTGGCAGGGTATTTTTCCCGGATAAATTCCGCGATTTATTTTTTTTTTAATTGCGTTTGTCGACAAAAATTTATGATGGCAGTACTGCCTCTTTAAAATATAAAATGTACGAAAAAAGGTAAATTTAATTTTTGCACCTGAACCTACGCATTTACTAGTATATTTTGAATTATAGGCCTTCTTAGCAGCGGACTTGGCCGTTTTTAGGCCAGCTGCCAGCGCTGTGGGTCTTTGCCGCACTTAACGTGTTAAAACCTAATATTTGATAATGCTCTGCAGTTAGTGATATATATCGCTTAGTAATAGCGTTGTACGCGTTACACACTTGGATGATATCTCTACCTGTTCGCTCCAGCAGATGTTTTCTCGCACTCAATGCCTGCAAATTAGCCTCGAGTCCCCAAGTCAAGTGAAGGCATTCGTTATAGTCATCACATCCTCGAAATGAATCCTAAATGCAAGTTATTTTAAATCAACAACAGTAATGGCCAATCTGGACGACGGGGGAAGGTTGAGCGCGACCCTGGCACCTCCATCAATGGATGATGGCGGGCTCGGTGCGTGCTGATGCAGTCATGTTCTAGGATGCAGGGGTTAGTTATCCCTGCTTCGTAATCACGCAAGTTCACGACTTTCTCATATCGAAGAACATTAATAATTTGTTCGAAGCTTCCTTGAAACATTTCTTTATTAAGTCTCCAATTGCTTCACGTGAGAACGATTGCATGGACCGCCACAACACGCATGCCAGTTCCCTACCTCATCCCCCCCAACCCGCGGGGACCACTTCCCTCCCACCGAGCGGGAGTTGCGCGCCGATCTTTGCTGAAATAACAAGAAAGACTACAGAATTGACCATTCTCCATGCATTTACACAATGTTCCTAATTTATGCACAAGTTCGCT
Source organism: Hyalella azteca (assembly GCF_000764305.2). Taxonomy (NCBI): domain Eukaryota; kingdom Metazoa; phylum Arthropoda; class Malacostraca; order Amphipoda; family Hyalellidae; genus Hyalella; species Hyalella azteca. The sequence continues at coordinate 86,078 of NW_025939503.1, read as the reverse complement.
CGTGAGACTTGAATTTTGTAAACCAATTCAAACACTGATTAATAATAATTTTGCAATGAACAGTCGCCCATTAGAGAGAAAAGTAATTGTGTTTGCTTGTATTTCTGTTCATGGAGCGCCATGGGGCCATAATTTAGGCTCTATGGCAGGGGCGTGCGTCAGGAGCCTTCAACGCCCAACTCCACAATTATTTTATCGTCCTCCCCGTGAGCAAGAAGACTAGAAGAAATACTGTATTTGGCGAATTGCAAGCCTCGTGTTGTTGATTATGTTCAGGTTATTTTAGTATGGTTTGAATTAACTGAAGTTAAAATACTGTATTTAAACTCAAAATCGTTTATATAAATATAAGAAATTATCCATGTTGCCAGTAAAGTGACTATTCGTCATACTGGTCTAGGCCAGTTAGTCATGAAGTAATTATAGTTGATGTCACTTATTTGCTCAAATCGCAAGTTAACCAAAAATTTAAAAGCAAGGATTAAACCACAAATGTTCATATCTTTATGGAAAACGTTTCGGAGTCCAGCTCCATCGTCAGTGGGATGATGTTGCAGCAGGGCGGGGGATGATGTTGCAGCAGGGCGGGGGATGATGTTGCAGCAGGGCGGGGGATGATGTTGCAGCAGGGCGGGGGGTGATGTTGCAGCAAAATAAAAAATTCAGTTCTGGGTCATTTCTGGGCTTGTCAGTCACGCTACTGATCAAGGCTGGACGAAGTTCCGTCCGAAAATAAATGCATCTAAGATAATTTGATTAACGCTTAATAGAAACTTAATTGAGAAGCGTTAGAGATGAATAATAATAGAGAAGACGCTTAATAGAGAAGCGTTAATAGAGATAACGCTTCATGAGACAGGCCTCATGATAACTTGTTTCACTGACAGATCGCTCACTTATTAATTACCATTCCAGGCGAAAAATGTTAAATTTTGTCTTCAAACTCAATTCTTGCAATAAAATTAGAAATAATATCCTTGTTTTGTGCTTAGAGTAACAATACTAAACTCAAATATATTATTCAAATTTGTTGCCTCCTAGAAAAAATATAAAATAGTTCAACATGAAATTTTTTGCGATATCGATGACTTTTTGTAGTGTTCAGTTAATTTACACAAGTTACGACGATGTTCAAACAAGGTATGTTTGGTGTAATTGATATATTAGGGTTATATTTTTTGGAGCCGCGATCGTCTAACTGACGATAGGCTTAATAGTTAACCCACGTTGGGCTAAACTCTTCGGCTATTGCTGCTGTTAAGTTGAAACTTTGCAAGCAGAACCGCAACTCAAATGAATTTCGAAGCTCTTGTCGCTTATTATCTTGTAACGTTATTATAAATAGAATGAATTCCATGCTCATTTGTCCCCGTACTTACAAGGCTCGCCCCATCGGAGGAAAATGTTTCCCGCAGCCAATGCCTGTACATTAGCCGCTCATCAAGACAATGGATTAGTCGTAGTTTTAATGTTAAGGAAATGAATCACCAATGCTAGGGAACACTAAAATATATTATATATTCTTTCAACCGTTTCACTTGATTGAATGTAGGTGCTTGAAGGGGGTTTAGAGAGTATGCAGCCGAAACCTTTAAATCAGCTTTATTGTATATTTTTTTCGTCGCTACTCAGATCACCGTAAAAGTTCAATTTATTTATTTATTCAGAGTGCAAACCATTAAATGCACTCATTTGTTCCTTAATTGTCTCATAACGTACAGAATCATTCGTTGTGGAAGGCAAAACCTCAAAGCAAAGAGATGATTTATTTTATAATTGAATCTAAGTTCTATTGAATCAGTAACGCTGAGATTCGTCGCTTCACAATATAGCGACATAACAATTATCTGTCCGTCCATTCATATCAGATGAGACTTTTAGTCTCTCCTCAAATAAATTCTTTGCTGAAAAAGTTTATTTCCAGGGAAGACTATGCTGAAATATAGTAAGAGGTAACTTCTATTTTATTTTACAACACTTCTCTTTAACTTCACTTCTTGTCTGTTTGTTTGTCTGTCTGTCTGTCTGTCTGTCTGTCTGCCTGCTACAAATCTTGTAATCGAAATTTAATGCACTTCAACTTATCCTATCGATCTGAAATTTTGCACACTTGTGTAAAGTTGGAGACAATGCATGAATCAAATGTCAAAATAAATTATTTTAAAATTTTTTTTTTTTCAAAATTAAAAAAATTGAAAAAATAATCTTGTCAGCTCCAAATCTTATAACTGATATTTGACACACTTTTACCAGTCTAATTGATCTGAAATTTTGCACACTTGTGTGAAGTCAGAGGCAATGCATAAATGCAATTAACTGAATAATTTTGAAAAAAAATTATATATTAAATAAATTATATATATTATAAAAATTGAGAAGTTAATTTTTATAATTTTTTGAAAATTAGATGAGAAATTCATTGTACATCTGTAAGATTGGAGATACTGGATTCTTTGGAAGTGTTGTCTTTAAAAAGTAATTTTTAAAAGTATATTATTAATATAACGTTTTGCGTTACACACGAGCCACAGTAACAAACTAGCAAATCACAATTTAAAAGATATTTTTCTATTACCAGGCCAATTTTTATGATGCAAGAAACCATATCTCATTTATTTTGAAAAATATTTATGTTGAAAGTAATTAACATCCGAGTCCAAAGTGTCCAGACAATTATTATGCCTGTATGTATCGCACTGTAACTCACGAATGAAGGTGAAATTAAAAAAAAAATTTACAAGCTAAACATCACCGTTAGGTTCTGATGAATACATGTGCCAAGTTTCATTGAGCTGCGTTCATTTGTTTGGGAGATATTACTTTATAACTGAATTTGGAGATTGTTCGTGAGACTGGCCACGAGTCCGGCCGTAAATTTGCCCGAGACGTCCCAGGTTTCTAGTGCTGGAACAGTTAAAACAGCTGGAAAAACATATTGGTTCAATAAATAGGGTTCTATTTGTGAAATACACATTTGTGTTTAACCTTTATCTTTTAAAATTGCAAAGCACTAAATTTCAACAAAGGGGCATATTTTTTCCTATGTGTCCGTGGGAGGCGCTAGAAATTAACTAGGGAGCCAAAGGGGGCGCCAGCCTGAAAAAGTTTGGGAACTACTGCTTTAATCCAAATATGATGGGAGACTATTGTTGGTTGCTGCAAAGGGAGGAAGAGTCTACTCACCGTCGCAAATCAAGAGGGAAAAAGCATTTGTAACATAAATATCAGAGCAATTAGGTAAGATTTCTTTTAAAACTGTCTTGATTACCATTTTTTATATTTTGATTACATAAATATGATGTTAGAGATGTATAATACAATATTATTTAATCATGTTCACTCTACAAAATGTTGTATTTTTATGAATTTCATCAAATTATTTTTAGAATATCTCAAAAACTATACGTGCTAGAGTACTTCTGTTTGCAGATTTGAAATCAGAGACCTCGTTTCCTTTAGAGAAAGGTATTTTGGTTTGAGTTATGGAATTTTTTTTTTGTTGCACAGTGCTCTCTAAAAAGCAAACGATGTTCTGGTGGGGGAGGGAGCAAGTGCTCTCTAAAGAGCAAACGATGTTCAGGTGGGGGAGGGAGCATGTGCTCTCTAAAGAGAAAACGATGTTCAGGTGGGGAGGGAGCATGTGCTCAGGTGGGGGAGGGAGCATGTGCTCTCTAAAGAGCAAACGATGTTCAGGTGGGGGAGGGAGCATGTGCTCTCTAAAGAGCAAACGATGTTCTGGTGGGGGAGGGAGCATGTGCTCTCTAAAGAGCAAACGATGTTCTGGTGGGGGAGGGAGCATGTGGTCTCTAAGGGTTGCCTGCCGAAGACCACAACTGCCCTGGATGTAATGGACATTCATGATTCCTGCCTTCCGGAACGTAGCCTTCAACACTTCGAGCCTTCCGTATCCAGGCCGTGGGTCGAACCAGCCCTCGGTCGAACGGCCCTTGTCGAAGGACGATGAATTTTGGAACAGAACTATGCTATCTGAAACCTAACCTCAGATGCGGTGAACGTAAAATTACGTAATTAAACGATGCCCGGAAGTCAGATTCGATCCGCGGCCTGGTGGTGCACGGCAGGTGGTGGTCAAGGCCGGAGGAGGACAAGCCGAGTGGTGCACGGCTGATTGGTTGATATCCGGAGAGATCCAAGGCGTTCGATTCAGGGCTTATTGGTGCACAAAATTGGTGGTGCAAGGCTGCGCTCCCGTCTCTAAAGAGCAAACGATGTATATCCGGACGTAAGTAGTTATACATGGAATATATATTATTGCCAATCCCAACGAGCGTGTCAGTTTGAGCGTTGCCTTCAAATCTAACTATAACTACTCACATCTAGACTTTCCATTGCACTTTCTTCTGCCTCCATTATATCTCTTTAATTAATTAGCCCAGAGGGTTACACAATTTGAAATTTATTCTCAATCTACTTTCAATATTCATTAACTTATCTGGAAATTTGAATCTCATGAACATTCACTGAAAACTACGCAACACTACTACTCATCAGAGAATAGTTCTAAGAGTAACTAAATTATTCTCAATTAGAGCTGCCGGACACAGTTCAACTGCAGATTTAGATATTTACTCTTCAGTACTAACTACTAAAAATTATCCTATGAAGAAGTAGGCAAGCTTAAGTCGTTGTAAAATACTTTGCATTATTCATCAAATAAAAATTCAGTCGCTGAAGCATTCAACATCAGCTACCCGTAATTTGTACAGTAATGGAAAAATTGTAAACAGAACTCGGTCAATTAATTAATGCCACTGTAGAGGTCGCATTTACGCAGTAAAATGCCCTATAAACTAGCGTTAGATTATAAAAATATATATTAATGTAGGCTGTACAATAAAAAGTACTCATACAAACTGTGTGTTCTAGCGATATGAAAATTGCTTCTTCAGAAATTAAAAAAATGTAATCGGATCACTTGTGCCGCGAAGTAGGAGGGGGTGGGTGTTGCAAAACATTTTCCTTTGCAATCGCAGCCAATGTTCAGCGCCCCAGCCCACATACACTAGCGTATCTGACACGAGTCCGGCTAGCTGATTCTGACTAGCCAATCTGATTCGGCGATGTTTCACCATACTGCCATACACCTCCGTACTTTATTCGCAACGCACAGTCGTGAATATGAGTCTGTCAACGACATTTTCATAGTTCTTATATTTTCAATTTCAGTGAGCCAGGTTCTCTTGCTCGTGAAGACTTGTAAGATAAGTAGATATCTTTTATCTATTGATTTGCACACGACATGCCGGGAACCCGTGGATCCCGTACACTGTACTGTCATTCATTTTATTATGAAGTTTGTCATTGTAGCTGTACGATGTACAGCTAAAATGACACACTTCATAATAAATTAATGGACATCGACTTAATCAATGTCACAGCGCAGTCTCACCCTCAATAACGTTTTTTGAGCAGAGAAAATATTGCAGTTGGGACCAAAATATATGACAATCCTCTTGTACCAGAACTGTTCTAAAGGAGTTTGCTATATACTGAAGCTAAATAAACTTGACGATAACTCTCTGCGCCATTGAATCAATAGAACGCTATACTTAATAATGGAACATTCTTCTCAATGGGTTATATATATCGAGGCATCGCGCTGTATATCAAAGGATTTGAGAGTGGTCCTGAGTGGATGAGATAACTGAAGAACATGCTGTGCTCTTAAGTTTCAACTGTGGAACCTAAAAAAAATGAATAAATTTCGAAGGAACTACAGGTCACACCTGGCTCAGGAGGGGGGATCTCTGCTGAATAATTTTCATAACACAAGAAGATAACTAATGATGGCTTTCATTTAGCTTTTCTGTATGTAAATCCCATTACCTTTAGGCGGTTTCTTACAGTTCGGTCACAGACGTTAACTCCAGTTTCCTCCCATTCGTTCCTCATTTGTTTTGCTGTGCATTTTCGGTTTTTGAGACATATTGCTTTAAGTTTTCTGTCTTGACGCTTTGATGTCTTCCTTGGTCTACCAGTATGTTTGCCTTTAACAACCTTCCCATGTTATTTGTATTTGGTCCAGATTTTAGACACAGCTGACTGTGAACAACCAACATCTTTTGCAACATTGCGTGATGATTTACTCTCTTAAGAGTTTGATAATCCTCTCCTTTGTTTCAATCGAAATCTCTTGTTTTGGAGCCATGATTCATGTCAGTCCACTTGGTGCAGCAGCTCTCCAAGGTGTGATCACTCCTTTGTAGACGCAGACTAACGGGCAGATCTAATTTGATGCAGGTGTTAGTTTTGGGGATGAAAATTCACAGGGTGATTCCATAATTTTGTCCTCAGAATTGAGTGATTCCATATTTTTTTCCCTCTGCTTGGTCTAAAAAAACAACCGTTACTGACTGCACAATTTTTTTTCTTGATTTCTTATAGTGTTTCTTAAAGCCAGAAAGTTACCATTTGAAATGACTTTAGTTTTGTGTCATGTCTGTGATCTGCTTTTTTTCTACAAAGTTAAACAACTGAATGAACATCCTCCGAGGCCGGTGATTCCATAATTTTACCAAGGGTTGTAGTCAGTAATAATAATATATTAACAACCTTTCGAATGTAACAAAATTCATTTTCAAATAAAAAAGAAGCAAAGAATAATGATATTGGACATATGTACATGATATGCGTAAATGTGATATAATCATTAGGTCCTCTTGAATCAACATGGATACGTTTTCTAATATTATTACATAAATTAATTTGATGACAATAACTAAATTTAGCCGTAGTGGTATATATGTATTAGGCTTCTTGCATATGACACGAGAGACAATATAAATGTATAATATTTTGAGCATATACATGAGTAAACTCAAGAGAAATCAAAGATACTTGATGTGTTTTTCAAATAGATTTAAATATCATTAAATCTAAAATATTTTTCTGACTAGCACCTCCAAGTTTGTATCAGGGTTATTCCATTTTCAATTGCGATATTTCTGATTTCAACTTGACTCGTTATATTTCTTATTAGGATCTATAACTGAAGAATGAATTTGTTATCTGTTGATTTCTTCACACCTTTCTGATTCTCAGAGGATCGCGTGCAAAGACAAATTTCACGTTAATGTGAACCGAGGTAACGCGTCCATATCTTAGCGCAGTCTCCCCGTTAATGAGTGCCTCACGAACAAAAAATATTTTGAGGATTGACTATAATGTTATACAATAAACTAGTCGAACCTTAATAAACCGAAGTGTTTTCGATAAATTGGGTATTGAACTGAACTTAGACATGAATCCAAGCGTCCCCGATTTAATTTTACTTACAATTTGGTTTTGAATGAATTTATTTTGACGGCTCACATTGGTTTGAAGAATCGGGTTTCCAAACAAATGATAATGGAGGAATAGCAGATAAACATAAGACATTTCACTGCTACCTATCTTAAATTACTGAATGGCTCTCCACCACGAGATAAATTTTAGTAACGTTATGATTATGTTGACTACTTGTCCCTTATTCTTGTTTGAATAAATTTATTGCTATTATCTGAGGGTAAACATTAGCCCGCCATGGAGGGCTGCAAGCTAAACTACTGAAAACAACAGACCCAATTTGTTCCTTAGGAAATAATAATAGCCAAACTAGACTGCCTTAAAGCTAGAAAAGATAATAAAAGGCATGGGAATTGAGTTACAATATTTATTAAACTGTCTCTTGCATTCAAATTTCGCTAAGGAATTCCGAACTAATTTTCTTGCAATTAATGGTCCATCAGTGGATTTACATACGCAACGGTTTGGAAGGGATCAGATAGGGACCATATAAATTAACAAATATGAAGACAAACTGTGTGTATGGGTATAAAATCAAGTTCTAGGAGGCACTGATTGAGTGGCGACAACATGCAGTAGGGATCGACCGCGACATGTCAGTTGGAAGCCAGTAGTTATACAGTTAGCAACCCATGCATGTAACGGCACTGTCAACTTGCTGTAGCAAACCTTAGTGACTTTAGCATAGCTGACAAGCACTGCCTTTATTGGTGAGTTACGCGACTAATTTATTCTTCGGACATTGTATTGAATAAAACTATTGGTTATAATTTGACATAAATTAGCAATCAATTCATCAGCTGTGATTGTAATTGCGAATTTATACCATATATGATTAATACGTTATTATGAGGAAGCTATTCAGACGCAGCAATAATTATTCAACCTGTCCCATAACATCTCCAACATATGATTAATGATTGCATGTCTCACCATTATTATAATAATTTTATTCAGTTTATCATCATTATGAATGCAGAGCCTTGCTTTTTATTCACTATGAATGAAGTTGATCAACAGGCTCTGTGTGCTTGAGAGCATGTGTTCTGTATTGTATGTATGTTAATGTATGTACGGCTCTGTATTGTTACGGCAATGTATTGTCTATATGAGCTCAAGAGAACCTAATGATTATATCAAATAGTATATCCTATTTACAGGTATCATGTACATACATCCAATAACATTATTCTTTGCTTCTTATTTATATGAAAATGAATGTTTTTAAATTCGAAACGTCGTTAACATATTATTATAACCTACTATATCTGCCTTTTGATATACAAACGTCATGTGAAGAAATGTTCGTCTCCCTGATAATTGTGCTGCATTCTTAGGCCATTAATCGTCAGTATATATTTAGGAAATAATGTCCAATCCGTCACTAAGATACTGTATATTGTGCCCTCCCCTAAGTGACTTCAGGGTCCTCTGCAACAGTGTGCCAACTTTTTTCTCTCCGAGAATACCAGATTGCCTGGCTCAAAATACCATTTATATATACCAGAAATTTTATTTTTCAATAACAGATTAATAACTTCAAGTTTAAAGAAACTATTAGTCAAAAACGTTGGTTATAAAAAGAAAAATAATTTTTTATCCTTTTTGCAGTGCATGTATCCGGCTTGACGAATTATTCAAGATGTTCATTATACATACGAACCCGGTGGAAGTCTAGTAGCTACTTCAAACTATCGTCAGTCATGAAAAGATCCGGTCAAATGACACGATTTTAGATCTTCTATGAACAAGGCACGAAAAGGAAAAGAATCGGCGACAGGCCACATCAGGCCTACACTTCAGCGCCGACATCACTATGTTGTGTTATGTTATACAGTTACGCGCATATTTATTGGCAACTTTCAACTCCAAATTTAAATATTGCACCTATGTTCAAATGATACTGATGAAATATTAGTGTGCTTGTATTAAAATGCTAGCCTTTAATAGTGTAAACTAATAACGTACCTTAAAAATATATTATTCATTTAATATTTTCTGGTATATCTTATTTTGTAAATTGATTGTTATTTTCCGCGTGCAAATATAATGGCAACCTTTACATAAAATCAATTTAACTCATTATTGTTGATCAAGAATATTCTAGGTTGATCTGAGGATGACTCTACAACATTGCAAAACATTCCAAAACACTATGTGCCTAATATACCATAAAACTATACGCCAAGTTTGCGCTTGCTCAGTTAGTCGTTCGAAGCAGTCGTATAAGCACATCTCCAAAATTTTCTAAATTCAATTATGGCGAAGACTTCTGAATACTCACAGGACATAAGGAAGTGTGTAGTTGAACTACATAAGGAAGTGTGTAGTTGAACAAAGGAAATGGATATCGAAAAATATCTCTAACTCTGAATGTTCCAATTTCATTCGTAAGGAATATTATTGTCAAGTTCAGGAATGATGGGACCACTGCTAATCGAGCACGAACTGGTCGCAATCGAAAATTAACCGAAGGAGAAGTGCGTTCCTGCATGAAAATAGTAAATAAAGACCCGATGATCTCTTCCAAGGAATTGCAATCACATCTGGCTGGTACTGGAGAAACTGTGGATGTGTCAAAGTGCGACGCTACCTGAACCGTGAGGGCCCTCACGGGCGTGTACCAAGGATGAAGCCACTGTTGAAGCCAATTCACAAGGAGAAGCATTTGGAGTTCGCCAGGAAGCACATCGATGCTACTCAAGCAGAGCTCAATAATATATTGTGATCGGACGAGACAAAGCTTGAACTTTTTGGTGCGAATGACAACCGCTTTGTATGGAGGAAATCTGGTGATGCTCTGCTGGAAAAGAACAATTACCTACTGTGAAGCATGGTGGTGGGTCCATCATGTTGTGGGGATGCTTTGCTGCTGCAGGTACTGAGAATATTTCTGTGATAGAGGGCATCATGAATTCTGAAGGGTATCAACACATTTTAACTGATAATGTTAAGCAATCGGCAAGAAAACTGCATGCACCTTGGACGGGCATTTGTCTTTCATCAGGATAACGACCCTAAGCACACAAGCAAATCAACACAGAAATATTTTGCTACACAGAAATTGAGTGTTGGAATGGCCTTCCCAAAGCCCAGATTTAAATCCAATTGAAAATTTATGGAGGGAACTCAAGAGGCGTGTTCATAAAAGAAGACCCAGCAACATCGAAGAATTGAAGACTTTTGCCATGGAAGAGTGGCGCAAGATTCCTACTAAAACATGCCAACACCTCGTAGAAACATACAAGAAGCGTCTGTCGGCTATAATTGCTGCCAAGGAAGGTCACACAAAGTATTAAATTAGAGTTGCCAACAATTTATATGCTTTTTTTCAAATGTTGCCATCACTTTTGCTTTTGGTGTTTTTCTAATAAATATAAACACAACAAAGATCTAACGTTTTACCATCAGTTATGCACAGTAATTAGATGTTCTTTGATCAATTTAACTGAAAATAAATGCAGAAATTGCAATAAATGCTTAAAATTACATTATTTCTCAAATTAAATATTTTTAAGCGTGTTGCCAATAAATATGCGCGTAACTATATATGATAATAATTTAGAAGCCTTAATCGTCACCGTTACGAGCGGCTGAGAAGCTGGTCGAACGTTGCTGAATATTCAGATACTTTCCGTGCACGCAGGCAAGTATCAGTAAATACGATACAACAGTAAAATTTGTATCTTATTTACATATATTATGTACTTATTTCCACCAAAATTTCAATATTTAAAGCTAATTCTAACTTGAAAATGAGTCTTTGTTGCATTCGAAACATTAATGAACAAAAACTTCTTCCTGAAATTTGCCTTTCATTATAGCGTCATCTGAAGAATTGTTCCACTGCCTGATAATTTAAAATTTAAATCAACGAATTCTCTGGTCATCAATAGCATGTGTATAAACCAGCAAATTCTGCCATGTAACTACTAATTTTTTTTTAATTTGTATCCTAGTTTGTATCCTGTTATTGTATAGGAACGTTTTAAGTTTAAAATTAACTTGTTGTATCCTATTTACATGTATTATATACTTATGTCCACTAAAATTTCATTCTTCAATGCTTCTATTAACTTGAAAATTAATGTTGATTCATTCGAAACGTCGTTAAATATATTATAAATCCTTGCTGAGACCTGCCTTTTGATCTGTTAACGACGTCTGAAGAGTTTTGACTCCTTGCAAATTGGAATATAATGCATTCTCTGGTCATTAGTCGTACGCGTATTTATATATATATGCAAATAACAGTAAAGGCTTACCCCGCAACTCTGGTAGGAATAGCCTTATGGATAAGAGGACGCGTGTGCCGGCATGGCAGTAAAGGGTTAGCCCACAACTCTGGTAGGAATAGCATTATGAATAAGAGGACGCGTGTGCCGGCGTAGCAGTAAAGGGTTAGCCCACAACTCTGGTAGGAATAGCATTATGGATAAAAGGACGCGTGTGCCGGCATGGCAGTAAAGGGTTAACCCACAACTCTGGTAGGAATAGCATTATGGATAAGAGGACGAGTGTTCCGGCACGGCAGTAAATGTAAATCAATATCTATCATTCGCATAATTGCACTTTCGATCAGCATCTTAGCCCCTCGTCAGAACGACGATTTAGGCATCCAAAAATTATATACTTTGCATACATATACGTATATATTAAAAGTTTCGAACGTGGTTGCAACTCGTCCGAGAATACTGAACACTTCTTTGAAAGTCGAAAATCCAACAGAGATTTCATGCCTAACTATCTTATTCCTATATTTTGACGGTTATAATGAGTCATATATTTTAATCCAATGCAGCAATTTTTTAAGGCACAGCATGAATATGCCCACAGAGGCAACATGTATATAGTTTATAATTTCATCACAAAAACTCATTTATAGAGACAAAAAAGAAATTTAATTATAGTGGTATATATTATGTTTGTTAAATGTTCGTTTCTGAAGCTTTGTTGCTCGTGTTTGATGTAAAACTTTATATTAAAGTGAACGCAAGTCACATGAGCACATCCTAGCATAGTCTCCCCTCTGGATTATTTTCTCCAAAGAAACTATTTTAGGAGGGACTGAAATTCACTGTTTGGTTTATATCTCTTGTGAATTGACAGACAGGCTTTTGCTAAATTGTAGAGCGACGACATCCAACGTAACAAACTTGATTATGAAATTATTCATCATTCGTAACATATACATTAGTCAGAGTCATTGCGTTGTGCCTACCGCTTCAAAACATATTTTCACTTGGAAGACCCTAGAGAGCCAGAGGCCATGGCCATGTAACGAACTCCTCTTGAACAGAGGCCATGGAACGAACTCCCCTGAGATTTTTTCTTCTCAAGGAAAAACTTTATTCACGGGGAGACTGTGCTGAGTCATTGTTATGTCAGTTAACTCCCATTTTATTATAAAGTTTGTCATTGCAGTTGCGCGGGAGCCACGGCTCCCCTAGGTGGGTGAGCAAATCAACAGATAAAATATTTCTACGTATCATACAAGATTTAACAAGCTACAAAACCTGCGTCACTGAAATTTAAAATAATCAGGTTGAAGAAAAAAAAACTTGAAAATGTGATTGACCACAGCTCCTATGTAAACCAAATAATTAATTAAAATAAAACAGCTTTTCTCGAGTTCTTATGAGTCTTCAATTTGATCCAGTGAGCCGAGACAACTCTTGCTGCTTTGACAGTTTGCTAATTAATGCAAATATTTAGGTTTCAAGGCAACCGTAATGCGGTTGCCACGTTACGGTCCTCGGTCCTCCTGTACCACATTCGTGGTTATATAAATAGTATCTTATTTTATGGACAATATAACTAATAATAACATTGAAAATGCAGAAGTTAATAACTTTTTCAATTAACTCACTGCTTTTCATGAATTCTTATAAACAAAAACGAATGTCCTCTTACTTCAATGCAGTCATAATACTCGGCCAAGCTGGGCACTGATGCATTCGACCTCCTCTTTCTCATAATAATTTAGTTGGGGATGCAACCGACCGACGAACACATGCTCTAGATTACGTTCTCAGTAATCATTTATATGAGGTATTGGGAAATTTAAATGAGTAATTTATAATAAGTAAATGCTGTTATTGCCTTCTTCTTGTATATAAGAGATTTTTAAATCTGGTCTTATAAGGTGTTTGGTAAATTGATATTTTGGACATGGTATATATCTAGTAATTTCTGACTTGATGCAAATTAACTGTATTAACGTCTAGCTCTGAAGTTTGACCTTCCCCAGCCTGGTTTAGATAGATTACTTTTCGAACGGCGCGACTAGAGCTTTCCCGCCACCTTTGAAACACTGAGACTACCGCTTGATGAAATAACCGCAATCTAATTGTTAGCATTTAACGATAGGGCTTAGTGCAGCAAGTGCACGAGAGTGATGGTTCATGATTGCTCACTGATCAGCGATTATATGGCCCTTGACGAATATGGTTGTTGAACCAAACTCTGGGACGTGAGCTCCGGCGTGCTTGAGGTGGTTTTAAAAGCAGAGGGTAAGTTGCCTATTACCACATTCTTGTGAAATTTTCCCCTAGTTATCCACAATAATCCATTGAATTCGTAGCTCCACTTCCTTTTGTAGATTTTATACAAAAACTGCAATGCATATGAAACTTAGACGTGAAAGACTTCCGTAAGTAATATTTAGAATAACTAATCTTGCAACGTAACAATAACTACAAACGATGCAATGACAAGTCTGAAGAAAAAATTATTTGGAAAGCTTAAATTTAATTCCAAACATAAGCCGCGAAAACAAATATCCCTTTTCCGGTTTTCTGTTTCTTAGGTTCCTTCTCCTAACTGATCCAACCTGCCATTGCTCCCAAAAAATCGTGCGACGCATCACGTATAACATAACATAGTGATGTCGGCGCTGAAGTGTAGGCCTGATGTGGCCTGTCGCCGATTCTTGAACTTTTCGTGCCTTGTTCACAGAAGATCTAAAATCGTGTCATTTGACCGGATCTTTTCATGACTGACGATAGTTTGAAGTAGCTACTAGACTTCCACCGGGTTCGTATGTATAATGAACATCTTGAATAATTCGTCAAGCCGGATACATGCACTGCAAAAAGGATAAAAAATTATTTTTCTTTTTATAACCAACGTTTTTGACTAATAGTTTCTTTAAACTTGAAGTTATTAATCTGTTATTGAAAAATAAAATTTCTGGTATATATAAATGGTATTTTGAGCCAGGCAATCTGGTATTCTAGGAGAGAAAAAAGTTGGCACACTGTTGCAGAGTTTATATTTTTGGACCCTGAAGTCACTTAGGGGAGGGCACAATATACAGTATCTTAGTGACGGATTGGACATTATTTCCTAAATATATACTGACGATTAATGGCCTAAGAATGCAGCACAATTATCAGGGAGACGAACATTTCTTCACATGACGTTTGTATATCAAAAGGCAGATATAGTAGGTTATAATAATATGTTAACGACGTTTCGAATTTAAAAACATTCATTTTCATATAAATAAGAAGCAAAGAATAATATTATTGGATGTATGTACATGATACCTGTAAATAGGATATAATATTTGATATAATCATTAGGTTCTCTTGAGCTCATATAGACAATACATTGCCGTAACAATACAGAGCCGTACATACATTAACATACATACAATACAGAACACATGCTCTCAAGCACACAGAGCCTGTTGATCAACTTCATTCATAGTGAATACAAAGCAAGGCTCTGCATTCATAATGATGATAAACTGAATAAAATTATTATAATAATGGTGAGACATGCAATCATTAATCATATGTTGGAGATGTTATGGGACAGGTTGAATAATTATTGCTGCGTCTGAATAGCTTCCTCATAATAACGTATTAATCATATATGGATTAAATTCGCAATTACAATCACAGCTGATGAATTGATTGCTAATTTATGTCAAATTATAACAATAGTTTTATTCAATACAATGTCCGAAGAATAAATTAGTCGCGTAACTCACCAATAAAGGCAGTGCTTGTCAGCTATGCTAAAGTCACTAAGGTTTGCTACAGCAAGTTGACAGCGCCGTTACATGCATGGGTTGCTAACTGAATAACTACTGGCTTCCAACTGACATGTCGCGGTCGGTTCCTTCTGTTGTCTCCTCCCATTCACAGTGCCTTCCAGAACTTGATTTTATACTCATGCACACAGTTTGTCTACATATTGAAGACGATGAAGACAAAAACAATTTTAATTAGCTCGTTGCTTTTCATGGATTTTTATAACAAAAATTAATGTCCTTTTACCTCAATGCAGTCATTATACTCAGCCAAG
This sequence comes from Hyalella azteca, assembly GCF_000764305.2. NCBI lineage: Eukaryota > Metazoa > Arthropoda > Malacostraca > Amphipoda > Hyalellidae > Hyalella > Hyalella azteca. The sequence continues at coordinate 70,457 of NW_025939503.1, read as the reverse complement.
CAGGGCATTGAGGCATTCGACCTTTGTATTATCGTAATAGTTTAGTTAGGGATGAAACTGGTTCACTAGCACAAGCTTCCTGTTATATGTTCAGTAATAATTTATATCACGAAATTTTTTTTCTAAGGTGTGGTAAGTAAGCGTATAATGTCTATGTTAAAATTTTTGGATCTCGAATCCAGAAAGTGGAAGGGGCAATTATAAGCTGAAGAGAACGTATCTTTATTGGGAACTAGGCGTGTGAGATCTCACCGGTTACTCATGTCAGGTGGTAGAGGGTTAATGGCATCTTCTTCTCCCAAATTATTCGTTTAGCAACGCGGTGCCTCAAGCCAATGTAAGCCATTGAAGTAAATTCATCATTAATTACTACTTATCACAATTTCTGTTGCCTAGTCGATGACGCAATTGCTCATCGAAAGTCAATTTTTGTGAGGTTTTCTTGAAGAAAAAAGTTTTGTACGAATACTCCTATTGATTGACTGATCTCCAAACCAGAATTGCCATCGAAAAGAGTTTCAAATAAATATAGACAAATTGTTCGCTATGTATTCAGTAACATACACTGTTAAGTGTTGTTAGTCTTGCAAGCAGCCGAACGTTTGTTATATAATAACGATAAATCGACTAGGCTTCACGTTGGTGAAATATGAATTTATTTAACGTCTATTATTCATATTTTACTTAATACCTTTTAAAACCATAGAAGTTCCTTCCAAGTATAATAATTAAGTGACCTTAATTCCTCAATTCAATAAATAAGCCATCATTCCTGTGTGCTGGACTTTCATTATAATGACTCATCTGAGTATTGTAACGCGTGACCGTCCTGCAGCAATAATAGTTTAGTTATTGATAAAATTTCCGTCTCCATTATAGCTGTGATTTTGGTTTCCAAATGAAATTTAATAATGAATACAATCTAATTGACATGATGTGAAAAATTTTGGAAAATGAATTTTTGATATGCTAAAAACTATGATGACTTGTCTCTGATTTCTGTTGGCTAAGAAAGGGAGAATGTAAACTTGCAGTACATCTGTTACTATGGGCTACAGCTTCGTTAATAGTCAAGTTTTTGCTTAAAACCTAGTATTTAATAATGCTCTGCAGTTAGTAATATACAGTATATCGCTTAGTAATAGCGTTGTACGCGTGACACACTTGGATAATATCTCTACCTGTTCGCTCTAGCAGATGTTTTCTCGCACTCAATGCCTGCAAATTAGCCTCGAGTCCCCAAGTCAAGTGAAGGCATTCGTTATAGTCATCACATCCTCGAAATGAATCCTAAATGCAAGTTATTTTAAATCAACAACAGTAATGGCCAATCTGGACGACGGGGGAAGGTTGAGCGCGACCCTGGCACCTCCATCAATGGATGATGGCGGGCTCGGTGCGTGCTGATGCAGTCATGTTCTAGGATGCAGGGGTTAGTTATCCCTGCTTCGTAATCACGCAAGTTCACGACTTTCTCATATCGAAGAACATTAATAATTTGTTCGAAGCTTCCTTGAAACATTTCTTTATTAAGTCTCCAATTGCTTCACGTGAGAACGATTGCATGGACCGCCACAACACGCATGCCAGTTCCCTACCTCATCCCCCCCAACCCTGTCTCTTATACACATCTAGATGTGTATAAGAGACAGNAACTAACCCCTGCATCCTAGAACATGACTGCATCAGCACGCACCGAGCCCGCCATCATCCATTGATGGAGGTGCCAGGGTCGCGCTCTACCTTCCCCCGTCGTCCAGATTGGCCATTACTGTTGTTGATGTAAAATAACTTGCATTTAGGATTCATTTCGAGGATGTGATGACTATAACGAATGCCTTCACCTGACTTGGGGACTCGAGGCTAATTTGCAGGCATTGACAGCGAGAAAAAGTCTGCTGGAGCGAATAGGTAAAGATATCCAAGTGTGCCACGCGTACAACGCTATTACTAATTGCAGACTATTATTATATAGTAATTTTAATTTAATATTTATTAACGAATCTGTGAGCAGGGGTGCATCATGTACTGCAAGTTTACATTCTTCCACTCGTACCCTACAGAAATCAGAGACAAGTCATTATAGTCTTTAGCAAATCAAAAATTCATTTTCCAAAATTTTTACATCATGCCAATTAGATTGAATTCATTATTAAATTTCATTTGGAAACCAAAATCACAGCTATAATGACGACGGAAATTTTATCCATAACTAAACTATTATCCGTGCACGACGGTCACGCGTTACAATACTCAGACGAGTCATTATAATGAGAGCCCAGCACACAGGAATGATGGCTTATTTATTGAATTGAGGAATTAAGGTCACCTAATTATTATACTTGGAAGGAACTTCTATGGTTTGAAAAGGTATTAAGTAAAATATGAATATTGGACATTAAATAATTTCATATTTCGCCAACGTGAAGCCTAGTCGATTTATCGTTATTATATAACAAACGTTCGGCTGCTTGCAAGACTAACAACAGTCTAGACTCCTGCGTTTGATATTTTTTTTCAATCCGAGACGAGACGAGACGAGACAACAGGCTCTGTCCCGGTTCGCAATAAAAACCGGGACAATTTTCAGCCCTCCGTAGGAATTCCGGGACGATACCGAGACGAGACGAGACATCCCGGTTAAAAAAGGTACCTTAAAATTTCCCGGAATTTACAGCCATTTTAACGAGACATAACGAGACTAATCAATTATTGATGTGGTGTAAACTTCGGCTTACCGTCATACATTTATACAGAGCTGGGCAGCGCTACTTTTAAATTCAGCGGCCGCTACCGCTACATGCTCTAAATGTAACGGGCGCTACCGCTACCGCTACAATGGCTTAAATGTAGTGCCGCTACCGCTACCGAAAATGTAGCGGCCGCTACATGTAGCGCGCTACTGCCCACCTCTGGTAACAACAAACATGTTGACACTATTAACAGGCTGAGGTTTTTTTACAAAATAGTGTTTCATTAAAAATTGAATAACTCTATAGGCGTCTAATTCACATCATACATTCCTCATTAGTTGCACCTTTTAACAAAACAAAGAACCACCTCGTATCAATTAAAACTTCATCAAAAATTTAGTTTGAAAAAAGTGGGGGGCGCGCTGCCCCACGTTACCCTATATTTTTCACAATCATTACGCTATCGCCTTTTACATTATTCAAATTTGAGGGAATAGGTTTTCTTGCTCCAGGAAAGTTGCAAGATAAGAGAAAAATCAGTTATCTTGTGATTAACTGGTTCGTTTCTGAAGCTTTGTTGCTCGTGTTTGATGGAAAACTTTATATTAAAGTGAACGGAAGTCATATGAGCATATCCTAGCATAGTCCCCCTTTAGATTATTTTCTTAAAATAAAATATATGAGGAGGGACTGAAATTTACAGACTCGTTTATATCTCTTGTGAATTGACAGACAGGCTTTTGATAAATTGTAAAGCGACGAGATCCAACGTAACTAACTTGATTATGAAATTATTCATCATTCGTAACTTACATTGGTTAGAGTCATTGCGTTGTGCCTACCGCTACAAAACATATTTTTCACCTGGATGACCCTAGAGAGCATGCCATGTAACGAACTTCCCTTGAACAGTTAAGGCACGAAGGAACTGCCATATATTTTGGTTCCTCCTGAGATTTTCCTGCTTAAGGAGAAACTTTATTCACGGGGAGACTGTTCTGAGTCTTTGTTAAGCAAGTTATCCTCCATTTTATCATAAAGTTTGTCAGCGTCACAAATTTTCTTTGCCTCGCCTAGCAGATTCAGCTAATAGACCCACATATAATCATTTCAGGCGATCAACTCATCTACGATAAATTAAAATTTTTCTTCAATATACCATTAATCGAATTATTCATATACATGATTACTGCGCATGTAATGTGAAGCTTGTGCTTGTCAGTTAGGTCCATCACCAACTAAACTATTACGATAACGCGGAGGTCGAATGCATTAATGCCTAGCTTGGCCGAATATAATGACTCCATTGAAGTATGAGGACATTCAGTTTTGTTTTTAAAATTCGTGAAAAGCAGTGAGTTAATTGATAAAGTTCTTGCCTTTTTCGCCTTCAATGTTATTAGTGAGTATGTCTTCCATAGAATAAAATGTTATTTATAGAACCATGAACGTGGCACAGGACGACCGAGGACCGTACCACTTGGGCAGGAGAAGGACCGTACAGTGACAACCGCGTTACGGTTGCCTTGTGAGCTAAAAATTTGCATTTATTAGCAAACTGTTGTGGCAGCAAGAGTGGTTTTGGCTCCGTTGATCAATTCGAAAACTCGAGAGCACCCGAAATAAGTTAATTTAAGTTAAGTAATTATATGCCTTTCAAAAGAGCTGTGGGTAATGACATTTTCAAAGTTTTTTTTTTCAACCTGAACATATTATATGTCAGTGACACAAGTTCTCAAGCTTTTGAAGACTCGTAAGATAAATAGGAATATTTTATCAATTGATCTGCTCACGCCATGCTAGGAATCCGTAGCACCCGTACAACTACTATGACAATCTTTGTAATTAAAAGAATGATGACTGACTCAGCGCGGTCTCCCCATGAAAAACGTTTTTTCTGTGCAGATAAAATTCAGGATTGACGAAGGTATATGAAAATTCCTTTATACCCCCACCTGAAGTGTTCAAAGGGATTTCGCTCCCTTTGAGGCCTGAGTGCAGAGGCCTCAGGCCTCTGCCCTCTAGGGTCTTCCAGGTGAAAAATATGTTTTGAAGTGGTAGGCGCAACGCCTCTAACCAATGTAAGCCATCAATGTGGTAGATGAATGATTTGATAATCAAATTAGTTACGCTGAGACTCGTCGCTTTACAATTTAGCGACAGCCCGTCTGTTGATTCACTGATCAAAACGTGTCAGCGAATTTCAGTCCCTCCTGTAATATTTTTCTAAAGAAAATAATCCGTAGGGGAGACAATGCTAGGATAAGTCTCGTGACTTTTGTTCATTTTAATATAAAGTTTTACATCACACTCAGGCCACATAGACCCAGAAACGCGCCAACTAATAACAAGATATCTGATTTTTTCTCATATCATGCAACTTTCCTGTAGCAACAGAACCTATCTGATTTAATTTGAAAAATGTATAAGTTGTTAGACTGTTAGTGAAATCATTATGAAAAATGCACCAATATCTAATTACATGAAATCTACAAAGTTATTCATAATAAATCATACAATCAGAACCCTATTTAGTATTCAATGGCATCAAATGAAGTGACTCATTAAATCTTCATAAGTAAATCCAGTCACATTTAAATCAGAAATGTCGCGATTGAAAATGGAATAACCCTGATATTGACTTCTATATACAAAGCAGGAAAATATTTTAAATCCAATAATATTTAAATCTATTCTGAAAACCACATCAAGTATCTTCGATATATCTTGAGTTTACTAATGTATATTCTCAAAATATATCACATTTATATTGTCTCTCAGGCCACACACTCACATTCAACAAACATAAAATATGCCACTATGGTAAAATTTCTTCTTTGTCTCTATAAATGAGTTTTGTAATGAAATTATACACTATATCCACGTTGCCTCTGTAGGCATATCCATGATGTGCCCTGAAAAGTTGCGACACCGGATTGAAAAATGACATATTTTGACTTTCGAATAATTGGAATAAAATAGTTAGGCATGAAATTTTTGCGGAATATCAATTTTTCAGAGCAGTGTTCAGTATTCGTGGGTCGGTCTCGACTACGTAGTGTTGATATACGTAATATGGGATACTTTTAGATAGTATTTTTGAACGCCTGTTCGTCGCTCTGACGAGAGGCTAAGGAGCTGATTATATGTATAACTGCTGGATGATGTCGAGTGCTCAGTTACTTGCGGCGGTTGCCTGTGCGACGCAAATGACAGTTTCGAGGCGCATGTATCTTCAAACACTATTTTAAATAGATTTATTATCCGTAATTAGAATAATGTTGAGTTTATAAATTTGGACAATGAATCAGCTTAGTGGGTAGGGTATAGTATACAGTACCTTCCTATTGGAAAGCGTAACTTCTCAGGGGAGGTATCAAAATCTCACTTATTTCTTTGAGTGCACAAATGTTGCGAGAAAAATTAATGTCTCTTATGTAGAATATTTTCTGGTGCCTGGACGTTATAGGATTTTTGCGGCCCCATGCTATTCAATGAAATAAATTTCAATGGTAAAAAAAAGAGTTTATGGTTTATTTTTCATACAATAGGAAATTGTTTCATTATAAAATTTGTGGCAATTAATGTGCGAATTATACGCAAAGATTCAAGTTTCATTCAATAACCAACATCTACTTTACTTTTGAAGCTTATGTTTTTTGATAAGTTTATTGCAGGGTTAAAGTTTATATTGAGAGATAAATTCTTTTCTATACCTAAAAGTTGTCTATAAATTTGTTATAGTTTTAAAATACAACTATTGCGAGATGAACGAACTAAATCAGACAAGTAATAAGGAATTTATCATATTACATTAAATGATTCCTGATAGGATTTATCTCCATATTTCAATAGGGGTTCCCTGACACCTCATCGTGCGAGACATTTCATCATTTCATACCTTTCCTATTGCTATAATGATGAAATGAGTGCTAAAAGGATGAAATGATTGCTATAATGATGAAATACTTTCTATAATGATAAAATGATTACAATAATGGTCGATGGAATGATTGCTATAATGATGAAATGATTGCTATAATGATGAAATGATTGCTATAATGATGAAATGATTGCTATAATGATGAAATGATTGCTATAATGATGAAATGATTGCTATAATGATGAGATGATTGCTATAATGATGAGATGATTGCCATAATGATGAAATGATTGCTATAATGGTGAAATGATTTCTATAATGATGGAATGATTGCTATAATGATGAAATAATTGCTATAATGATGAAATGATTGCTATAGTGGTGGAATGATTGTTATAATGATGAAATGATTGCTATAATGATGATATGATTGCAATAATGATGAAAGGATTGCTATAATGATTAAATAATTGTTATAATGATGAAATGATTGCTATAATGGTGGAATGATTGCTATACTGATGAAATGATTGCTAAAATGATGAAATGATTGCTATAATGATGAAATGATTGCTATAACGATGAAACGATTGCTATAATGATGATATGATTGCAATAATGATGAAAGGATTGCTATAATGATGAAATAATTGCTATAATGATGAAATGATTGCTATAATGATGAAATGATTGCCATAATGATGAAATGATTGCTATAATGATGAAATGATTGCTATAATGACGAAGTGTCCCGTATGATGAGGTGTCCGGACACTTTTAATAGGTTCGTGATAAGACTTAATCGTTTTATCTTCCTGTCTTGCCGTGTGTCTTTACAAGCCTTCAACGTCTACTGATCTCGAGTGTTAGTGCTGTAGAGGTTAGCTATATTCTCATATATGAATATATATATCTCCTTATATATATTCATATATCAAGATACAATTATATATCCAGGTATAAATATATAGACGAGGGAAGTGGTCTCAGCCGGCATATAAGAAGTAAAGGCTTAACCCACAACTCTGGTAGGAATAGCATTATGGATTAGAGGACGCGTGTGCCGGCATGGCAATAAGGGGTTAACCCACAACTCTGGTAGGAATAGCATTATGGATAAAAGGACGCGTGTGCCGGCATGGCAGTAAAGAGTTAACCCACAACTCTGGTAGGAATAGCATTATGGATAGCATTAAAGAGTTAACCCACAACTCTGGTAGGAATAGCATTATGGATAGGAGGACGCGTGTGCCGGCATGGCAGTAAAGAGTTAACCCACAACTCTGGTAGGAATAGCATTATGGATAGGAGGACGCGTGTGCCGGCATGGCATTAAAGAGTTAACCCACAACTCTGGTAGGAATAGCATTATGGATAGGAGGACGCGTGTGCCGGCATGGCATTAAAGAGTTAACCCACAAATCAGGTAGGAATAGCATTCTGGATAAGAGGACGAGTGTTCCGGCACGACAGTAAATGTTAATCATTATGTATCACCCGCATAATTGCACTTACGCTCAGCATCTTAGCCCCTCCCCAGAGCGACGATTAAGGCATCCAAAAATCAAAACAGGTTAACGGAAATTCAAATAAATAATTTTAAACGGAGTCGCAACCGGTCTGAGAATACTGAACACTTCTATGAAAGTCAAAGGTTAACAGAGATTTCATGCCTAACTATCTTATTCCTATATTTTGACGGTAATAATGAGTCATATTTTAATCCAATGCAGCAACTTTTTAAGGCACAACATGAATATGCCCACAGAGGCAACATGTATATAGTTTATAATTTCATTACAAAAACTCATTTATGGAGACAAAAAAGAAATTTAATTGTAGTGGTATATATAATGTTTGTTGAATGTGACCTGAGAGACAATATAAATGTATCATATAATGAGCATATACATTAGTAAACTAAAGATATATAATGGACACTTGATGTGTTTTTCAGAATGGATTTGAATATTATTGAATTTAAAATATTTTCCTGACTTGTATATAAAAGTCAATTTCAGGGTTATTGCATTTTCAATTGCGATATTTCTTATTTGACGTGACTAGTTCTATATCTTTTAAAGATTTAATGTGTCACTTAATTTAATGTTATTGAATACTCAATGCGATTTTGGTTGTTTGATTTATTATCAATAATTGCGTGGTCCTCATCTACTTAGATGTTAGTATATTTTCCACAAATGATTACACTATCGCCTTTTACATTATTCAACTATGAGGGAATTGGATTTCTCGCTCCAGGAAAGTTGCAAGACAAGAGAAAAATCAGTTATCTTGTGATTAGCTCGTTCGTTTCTGAGGCTTTGTTGCTGAGGCTCGTGTTTGATGTAAAACTTTATTCAAAAGTGAACGGAAATCACATGAGCATATCTTAGCATAATCTCCCCTATTGATTATTTTCTTTAAAGAAACTATTTGAGGAGGGACTGAAATTCACTGTCTCGTTCATATCTACTGTGAATTGACAGACAGGCCAGAGTAACTACCTTGATTATGAAATTATTCATCATTCGTAACTTACATTGGCTAGAGTCATTGCGTTGTGCCTACCGCTTCAAAACATATTTTCACTTGGAAGACCCTAGAGAGCCAGAGGCCATGTAACGAACTTCCCTTGAACAGTTAAGGCACGAAGGAATTGTCATATATTTTTGTTCCTCCTGAGATTTTTTCTGCTCAAGGAGGAACTTTATTCATGGGGAGACTGTGCTGAGTCATTGTTAAGTCAGTTATATCCCATTTTATTATAAAGTTTGTTATTGCAGTTGCGCGGGAGCCACGGCTTCTCTAGATGGGGTGCGCGAATCAATAGATAAAATATTTCTACGTATCATACAAGTTGTCACAAGCTAGAGATCCTGTGTCACTGAAATTTAAAATAATCAGGTTGAAGAAAAAAAGAACTTGAAAATGTGATTGACCACAGCTCCTATGTAAACCTAATAATTAAAATAAATCAACTTGTCTCGGGTTCTTATGAGTCTTCAATTTGATCAAGTGAGCCGAGACAACTCTTGGTGCAATGAAAGTTTGCTAATTAATGCAAATATTTAGGTTTCAAGGCAACCGTAACGCGGTTGCCACGTTACGGTCCTCTTCCTGTCCGCGTGGTACGGTCCTCGGTCCTCCTGTACCACGTTCATGGTTCTATAAATGATATTTTATTTTATGGACAATATAATTAATAATAACATTCAAAATGCAGAAGTTAATAACTTTTTCAATTAACTCGCTGCTTTTCATGAATTCTTATAAACAAAAACGAATGTCCTCTTACTTCAATGCAGTCATATAATACTCGGCCAAGCTGGGCACCATGCAATGCATTCGACCTCCTCTTTGTCATAATAGTTTAGTTGGGGATGCAACTGACCGACGAACACATGCTTTAGATTACCTTCTCAGTAATCATTTATATGAAATTTAGGGAAATTTGAATGAGTAAATTATAAATAGCAAATATTGTTTTTGACTTCTTCTTGTATATAAAAGACTTTTTTAATCTGGTCTTACAAGGTGTTTGGTAAATTGTTATTTTGGATATGGTATATTTCTAGCAAGTTCTGACGTAATGCAAATTAACTGTATTAACTTCTAGCTCTGAAGTTTGACCTTCCCCAGCCTGGTTTAGATAGATTACTTTTGGAACGGCGCGACTAGAGATTTCCCGCCACTTTTGAAACCTTGAGACTACCGCTTGATGAAATAACCTCAATCTAATTGTTAGCATTTAACGATAGTGCTTAGTGCAGCAAGTGCACGAGAGTGATGGTTCAAGATTGCTCACTGATCAGCGATTATATGGCCTTTGACGAATATGGTTGTTGAACCAAACTCTGGGACGTGAGCTCCGGCGTGGTTGAGGTGGTTTAAAAAGCAGAGGGTAAGTTGCCTATTACCACATTCTTGTGAAATTTTCCCCTAGTTATCCACAATAATCCATTGAATTCGTGGCTCCACTTCCTTTTGTAGATTTTATACAAAACTGCAATGCATATGAAACTTAGACGTAAAAGACTTCCGTAAGTAATATTTAGAATAACTAATCTTGCAACGTAACAATAACTACAAACGATGCAATGACAAGTCGGAAGAAAAAAATTATTTGGAAAGCTTTAATTTAATTCCAACATAAGCCGCGAAAACAAATATCCCTTTTCCGGTTTTCTGTTTCTTAGATTCCTTCTCCTAACTGATCCAACCTGCCATTGCTCCCAAAAAACCGTGCGACGCATCACGTATAACATAACATAGTGATGTCGGCGCTGAAGTGTAGGCCTGATGTGGCCTGTCGCCGATTCTTGAACTTTTCGTGCCTTGTTCACAGAAGATCTAAAATCGTGTCATTTGACCGGATCTTTTCATGATTGACGATAGTTTGAAGTAGCTACTAGACTTCCACCGGGTTAGTATGTATAATGAACATCTTGAATAATTCGTCAAGCCGGATACATGCACTGCAAAAAGGATAAAAAATTATTTTTCTTTTTATAACCAACGTTTTTGACTAATAGTTTCTTTAAACTTGAAGTTATTTATCTGTTATTGAAAAATAAAATTTCTGGTATATATATATAAATGGTATTTTGAGCCAGGCAATCTGGTATTCTCGGAGAGAAAAAAGTTGGCACACTGTTGCAGAGTTTGTATTTTTGGACCCTGAAGTCACTTAGGGGAGGGCACAATATACAGTATCTTAGTGACGGATTGGACATTATTTCCTAAATATATACTGACGATTAATGGCCTAAGAATCAGTGCCTTCTAGAACTTGATTTTATACTCATACTGTCATACACACAGTTTGTCTACATATTGAAGACGATGAAGACAATAACAATTTTAATTAGCTCGTTGCTTTTCATGGATTTTTATAACAAAAATTAATGTCCTTTTACCTCAATGCAGTCATTATACTCGGCCAAGCAGGGCATTGAGGCATTCGACATTTGCATTATCGTAATAGTCTAGTTTGGGATGAAACTGGCTCACTAGCACAAGCTTCCTATTGCATGTTCAGTAATAATTGATATCATGAAATAATTCTTCTCTATTATTTCCTAAGGAAGCGTAATGTTTGCGATTAGATTTTTGGACCTTGAATCCAGAAAGTGGTATGGACAATTATAAGCTGAAGAGAACGTATCCTTATTGGGAACTAGGCGTATGAGATTGCACCGGTTACTCATGTCAGGTGGTAGAGGGTTAATGGCATCTTCTCCTCCCAAATTATTCGTTTAGCAACGCGGTGCCTCAAGCCAATGTAAACCATTGAAATAAATTCATCATTAATTACTACTTATCACAATTTCTGTTGCCTAATCGATGACGCAATTGATCATCGAAAGTCAATTTTTGTGAGGTTTTCTTGAAGAAAAAAGTTTTGTACGAATACTCCTATTGATTGATCGATCTTCAAGCCAGAATTGCCATCAAAAAGATTTTCAAATAAATATAGACAAATTGTTCGCTATGTATTCAGTACCATACACTGTTAAGTGTTGTTAGTCTTGCAATCAGCCGAACGTTTGTTATATAATAACGGTAAATCGACTAGGCTTCACGTTGCGAAATATGAATTTATTTAACGTCCAATATTCATATTTTACTTAATACCTTTTCAAACCATAGAACTTCCTTCCAAGTATAATAATTAAGTAACCTTAATTCCTCAATTCAATAAATAAGCCATCATTCCTGTGTGCTGGACTTTCATTATAATGACTCATCTGAGTATTGTAACGCGTGACCGTCCTGCAGCGATAATAGTTTAGTTATGGATCAAATTTTCGTCGTCATTATAGCTGTAATTTTGGTTGCCAAATGATATTTAATAATGAATTCAATCTAATTGTCATGATGTGAGAAATGTAAGAAAATGAATTTATAATTCGTTGAAGAGTATAATGACTTGTCTCTGATTTCTGTTGGCTAAAAAAGGAAGAATGTAAACTTGCAGTTCATCTCACATTATGGGTCTCAGCTTCGTTAGTAAATATTTTGGTTAACACGCAAAGTTCCAAACGACCAACGGATGGGTGGCAGGGTCTTTTTCCCGAATAAATTCCGCGATGTAGTTTTTTTTCAATTGTGTTTGTCGACAAAAATTTATGATGGCAGTATTGCCTCATTAAAATATAAAATGTACGAAAAAAGAAAAATTTAATTTTTGCACCTGAACCTACACATTTACTAGTATATTTCGAATTATAGGCCTTCTTAGCAGCGGACTTGGCCGTTTTTAGGCCAGCTGCCAGCGCTGTGGATCGTTGCCGCACTTAACGTGTTAAAACCTAGTATTTGATAATGCTCTGCAGTTAGTGATATATATCGCTTAGTAATAGCGTTGTACGCGTGACACACTTGGATGATATCTCTACCTGTTCGCTCCAGCAGATGTTTTATCGCACTCAATGCCTGCAAATTAGCCTCGAGTCCCCAAGTCAAGTGAAGGCATTCGTTATAGTCATCACATCCTCGAAATTAATCCTAAATGCAAGTTATTTTAAATCAACAACAGTAATGGCCAATCTGGACGACGGGGGAAGGTTAAGCGCGACCCTGGCACCTCCATCAATGGATGATGGCGGGCTCGGTGCGTGCTGATGCAGTCATGTTCTAGGATGCAGAGGTTAGTTATCCCTGCTTCGTAATCACGCAAGTTCACGACTTTCTCATATCGAAGAACATTAATAATTTGTTCGAAGCTTCCTTGAAACATTTCTTTATTAAGTCTCCAATTGCTTCACGTGAGAACGATTGCATGGACCGCCACAACACGCATGCCAGTTCCCTACCTCATCTCCCCCAACCCGCGGGGACCACTTCCCTCCCACCGAGCGGGAGTTGCGCGCCGATCTTTGCTGAAATAACAAGAAAGACTACAGAATTGACCATTCTCCATGCATTTACACAATGTTCCTAATTTATGCACAAGTTCGCTCGTGAGACTTGAATTTTGTAGACCAATTCAAACACTGATTAATAATAACTTTGCAATGAACAGTCGCCCATTAGAGAGAAAAGTAATTGTGTTTGCTTGTATTTCTGTTCATGGAGCGCCATGGGGCCATAATTTAGGCTCTATGGCAGGGGCGCGCGTCAGGAGCCTTCAACGCCCAACTCCACAATTATTTTATCGTCCTCCCCGTGAGCAAGAAGGCTAGAAGAAATACTGTATTTGGCGAATTGCAAGCCTCATGTTGTTGATTATGTTTATGTTATTGTTTATAGGTTTTAATTAAAGAAAGTTCAAATATTGTTTATAGACTCAAAGTCGTTAAATCAATATATGAAGTTTTACATGTTGCAAGTAAAGTGACCATTCATCATACTGGACTAGAAGAGTCAGTCATGAATTAGGAATAGTTTAGTTAGGGTTAGAACCCAAGCTGGACCCAGGATTTTTTCGTGGTGTTCAGCAATAGTATATATATGACTGTTCGAACGTTTGTCATTTGGCATAGTATTTCAAGTGTGAAATTTAAATATTTTGAAGCCCTTCAGGGTAAAATTGGTAAACGGAATAACTGCGAAAAATGTGTGTTTAGCGGATTTCTTGCTCGGTGTGGCAGAGATTGGTCCGTGAGCTCTACTGCCGGTCGACAGTTTTACTGGGCTGAAGTGTGTGGCTCTGTATTTTACCAAGAGTTTGGGTTGATAAGTCACTTGCATATAACTGTTTTAGCCCAGATGAAAGTTTTTTTGCTGCCAAATAAAACTGTTTTCGATTACTGTATATGAAGCTTTTGAAATAACTGTGAATTATATTTTGAAAGTATTATTTATAGGGATAACTTTGAGTTCAAGTTTAGACTATAAGCTTTTAAAAAAAATGTTGACACGATATAAATTGAAATGATACCTAGTGGGGGCCCATGCGTGTCACGGGGCAAAGCGCCCGTGGTAAAGTCTTGTGTTATTCATCATTAGATTTGTCTGAATGACCCTTTAAAAACTATGAATAGCTTTTTGAATTACAAATTACACAGTATTTTGAATTACTTCACATTGTATGATTTTTTTTATTTGCCGCCTCAATGCAGCAGGTTTAGTTTCTAGTTATGCGTCTTTGTGACCCCTTATCGAGTTATTGATGGCCTTGCCAAAAGTTGATTTCAGCCAACATCAATGAGCCAGAAGTTGATGAGTTTTTATGGTGTTGCTGAAATCACGATTAAGTACGAATTCCCTGTACATAATATCTGGATTATGGACGAAACTGGAACGAATTTTTTTTTTCTGATCAAGTAAATATATTTTTTCTATTCAAGGAAACATTTTTTATGTCAAGGATGAATTTTTATGGCGAGCATATATTTTCCAAATCAAGGATACATATTTTTATGTCAAGGAAATATTTTTTAACGACAGTAATAGATTTTTAAGGCAAGACTATATGTTTTTTTTCAAATTAAGGATATGATGTTTTAAGTTGTTAATAAATGAATGAATGTAATATTTTTTATAAAATTTTTCTTATTATGAACTGTAAAGTGTTGCTTTATAATTTTTAAACAAAAATTGCTATTGGGATTAAGATACCAAGGGTGGGCGCTTTGCCCCAAGCCCATGGGCCCATTGCCCCAGGAGTGGGGCAATGGACCCATTTGACACTTTTTACAAATAGTGTTTCATTAAAATATGAATATTTCTATAGGCATCTAATTCACATCATACATTCCTCATTAGTTGTAACTTTAAAAAAAAACAAATAACTACATCGTATTAATTAAGACTTCACCAAAAATTTAGTATAAAAAAGGGGGAGGGCCCCGCTGCCCCATGTTACCCTGACCGTTTATGAGGCGGTGGGTCATTCGTTACAATCATGTTGCGACGAGGCGAAGTTCAACTGAAGCGCGTCACGGGGCAGAGAAATGCTAAGCTAATTACACTGCACTATATATGGCAGGCGTGCGCGCTGGAAGAAATAGTTTATGATATTCTGAGCTGGAAACTACAAACTCCCAACATTATTGCAAACCTCGCAACAAGAGAGCAGCAGCATTACGCCAAAGAAAATTTACCCAAATTTCTTTTTCGTATTTCCATAAGAACTTTTCAAAATGAAAAAGTTATAATTAACATTCTCTTATTTTCGGAGCGTATTCTGCATGAATATTCATGAAAATGAGTGACGTTTGATTTGTAACCAGACCAGCTCAGGCAGACATTTGACAACCAAAGACAACCAAATACGTCAGGAAAATATTTCAAATATTTAAATCAATTTGAAAAGCGTCTTTGATTTCCTTTGAGTTTATTCGTGTATATGCTCAAAATATTATACATTTGGATGCCTCCCAAGCCATGTTCGGAAGACATAAAATATAACACTATGATCAAATTCCATGTTTTGTTTCCGAAAAAAAAACTCAAACTATTAACTACCTATGTCCATGTTGCCTATGTGCGGGAAGTTGAAACACTTGACTAAAATATGCGAACCTCCGAAATATGGTGATAAAATAGTTAGGCATATAATTTCTTACGGAGTTCCACACTTTCACTGTAGTGTTCAGTAATCTTGCACTTACCGCAACTACGTTCGTACTATTTAGTGATAACGTGAAAAAAGTATTTATATAATATTTTTGTAGATATACTCTTCGCACTGACGATAGGCTAAGAAGCATATCAAACGTGTGCTCTTGCGGGGTGATGACGAGTGTTAAGATACTTGCGGAGGTAGCCTGTACACGCACACCAGCGATAGTACGAGGCGCATGTCATTCATTATCATCAAACACTATTATTAATAGATTGAATTTCGAACTCTATTCATATAACTCGCCCCGGTCGGAGGGAAGTATTTCCCCGCACCCAATGTACATACATTAGCTGTGAATCAAGGCAATGTATCCGTATAATTCGAGTGAGAAGGAAATTAATAGCAAATGATGATATATATTGAAATCGATTATCGATTCGTCAAAGTCCAAGTGATTAAAGAAAAATATACGGAGGTTTATAGAGCTCTAATCCTGACACATATTAAAAAAAGTTATTATTTGTAAACACAATTCCAACACAACTTTTATTCAAATATCCAACCATTCTGTACATATGTATCTCATGCTTCTAGAATATTGATATATTATACTATTATATATTATTATTGCCCAACATTTATTCTAAATTCGCAAAATTGTGATAGTCTTTCTGGCGACTGGCGCGAATGCACGCTACCAGCACTCTTTGGTAAGGGACCATTCCTCTATTTTTAATATTTATTTTGAATATTTCTGTTAAAATATTGTGCTTGTATCAACTACTTTCTTTTTGTATAGTCTACACTTGTTTTCTTTGTATATTAATTTCTTTGCTCACCACTTACGCTCAGTAGACCATTAGGACTTATAAGCTCAACGTGACATTTCATCGGCTTTGAACAAAGATTCTAGACATTTCTGTTAATAATTTCTAAACGCACACTAATTAATGTTAACGGAGCAGTGCAGCTTTCAATAAGATACTGATGTTTGTTTACACGAGTTAATTATAGCACAAACGAGACTATTCCCACGTGTCGCGATTCATCACATTAGCATTAAGTTTATCATCATTACAGCATGAAGCACAAAGTCGTGGATCACATTATTTATGCATAGTAAATACCTCACCTATCGCGGGTGCTCCAGACCTCGGCCGCAATAGATGAAATCCGCGATGGGGAATTGTTTAACTGTTAGTACATATTTAAGCATTTGTATTGTAATTGTCAGGTGAGTTTTCCTTGGATTTACTTTGTATAAATTAGTTAAATTACAAAATGAAGATATTTTTCAATCATATAATTTTAAATATTATTTTTATAAGCATGCCAAACAACAAGAGACTTCTGCACATCAAGTGCACTTTACAAATAAATAGTAGATTTCAATATACCTCAGCATTTGTGATTCATTTCCATTGAAACTACGACGAATACATTGCCTTGATTCGATGCTAATGTACAGGCATTGGGTGCGGGGAAACATTTTCCTGCGATGGGGCGAGCCTTGTATAAGTACGAGGACAAATGAGCTTGAAATTCATTATATTTGTAATAACGTCACAAGATAATAAATGACATGAGATTCGAAATTCATTTGTGTTGCGGTTCTGTTGGCAAAGTTACAACTGAAAGCAGCAATCGCTCAAGAGTTCTGTACAACGTGGGTTAATCTTTTAGCCAGTCGTCAGTTGGACGATAACGGCTCTACAAATAATATAACCAAATTTTACACCTTAGATCATTCAGATATAACATTGTCATAACTCATGCAAATATACTGAACACCACAAAAAATACTCGATCTCGCATAAAATTTCATGTTGAACTATTTATATTTTTTCTAGCAGACAACATATTTGAATAATATATTGGAGTTCAGTATTGTTACTCCCAACACAAAACAAGGATAGTGTTTCTAATTTTATTGCAGGAACTGAATTTGAAGACAAAATTGAACATTTTTCGTCTGAAATGGTATTTAATGAGTGAGCGACTTGTCAGTGAAACAAGCCTTCATGAGGCCTTCGCTTCCTCTTGTACAGAATGGTAGAGTTAGTAATGTTCAGTGAGCGTTATATTTTACTTATTTAAACAATAAAAAATTTTCATGTATTTTATCTGAAAGAAATTTTTATAAACATTATGTTATTGTTATGATTGATTTGACAGTTTGTTAATTCAGTCAACTGTCAATTCTTGTTCACCGCTCCAAAATTACGAACCTTGAGTTACATCTGGAGTTCGTGTTATATATATAGACTCAAAATTGTCTGCATTATTTTACATTATTTTAATCTTATTCAATCTCATTTTAAATTGTTTTACCCTTACTTTACTTCATTTCACATTTTTTTATATTATTTACATTGTTATATAAATGTGTAACAGGTTGTTTTCATAATATTACCTTTATTTAAATGTGGTATGTTTCAGTGTACGGAAATGTAGCAAGAAGAGGGGTATGTTGAATAAGACTTGAAAGACAACATAAATGCAACATATTATGAACATATATATAAGAAACTTAAATATTTATCAGCTATTTGATCGTATTCCAAAGACTATTCCTAACATTTTATTTAATATATTATCTTGACTTCATGAACGCAGAAGTTAATATATGTTTCTCGGTCATCCAATTTACAATTGGAATAATTCCAATTTAAATGTGATCAGTTGATTCTATTACTCAGAAAGACTTGCATATAAATATTTTTTTTATCTTTTGATTCCTTTGTATCTTTTTGACGCTTCGAGGGTCGCGTACGAAAACAAACTTTATTTCAAAGTGAACAGGATCTACGCGATCACATCTCAACGCAGTCTCCCTTGTAAATAGACTTCTATGGGTAAACTGATAATTTTAGGAGAGACTAAAATATTTAGTAACATTCAAAGTTTTCATATATTATCGACTGAAATATTTTTGCTATATTCTGAATAGAACTGGACCTGGCGATGGCTCCTAGCGTCCACGGGCTCCAGAAATGAATAGCAACTGTTAGACCAATACTGGAAACTGCTGTAAAACCAAGAATTTAGCAAAATAATTGTGTCTAAATATCCTATTCTATTTAAGACAGACAAACATTATTTTGTTCAGCTGAATTCAGTATCATGACTACCCAGCACACAGACAACATGGAAGTAGTTCTTCATTCCTTTTCAGGCACTGAGTTTAAAGACAAAGTTGGAGTCTTAAATGGTATGAAATATGGGAGCGACTTGACAGTGGAACACAAGGATTAGAGCTAATGGACTGTGGTGTTTTGTTCGGGCTCTCACGGGCGCGTTTAGATGCCACGCACGACAGGGCGGCCATGCAAAACACTGAAAAGATTTTGTCCAAAGACAAGTTTTCAGATATGTGAACAAGTCACGAAAAGTACAAGAATCGGTGACAGGCCTAAACAGGCCTATTGTTCAGCGCTGAAGTCGTTATTCTCTGCTATATGAAGACTGTGATGCCACTGAGTACGGAACAATAATAAATATTGAGTTTGTAATATTAAGTGATTGAGTTTATATATCATGAACAATTCAACGCTTGAGCTGCTACATGGAAAACAGCGCATAAAGATTATATTGTGTTTTGATGCGCACGGAAATATAAGTTACGATCATTTCACAAGCTTATAATCATGACTTTCTAAGTTTGAAATTAATACGAGTTACTTTTAAAGCAGGCCTCTCAGGATTAAGAATAGAATAGAAGTGTCGGCACTGAAGAAATAGGCCCACGGTCTGTTGCCGATTCTTGTGCTTTTCTTGACTAGTTCACAGATCTAAAAGATACAGATCTTGACTAGTTCACAGATCTAAAAGACTTGCCTTTCGATCAAATCTTTTCAGCGGACGGTAGGTTTGAAATCGTTTCTAGACTTTCAGTTGTTCCGTACGGTACTAGTCGTTTCAAGACAGGACATATAACATACTGCCAAATTAATTAATTATCTCTACAAACAGAATAGGTAACAGAATCACGTGAGTGAAATACATCAGATTTTAACCTATTTGGAAATAACTAACCTCCATTTTACGAATATTTTATTTCATAATAAGATTGAAACTTTTTATTTCTTCATTATCTAATGTGACTATTGGATTATTGACGCAGTCGTGCGGTAACTGGCTGGGTGGTTACGTCGGTTGTTGTTGTTGTGGTTACGTCGGTAGCTACTCGCGACGAAGGTGTTTCATTGACTTCTCGATTACATTTTTGTTTTAAGTTCAGATGAAGTAGACGTCATATTTGCCCATCAACTCACAGTCTGTAATGTTTATTTCTATATAATCTTATTTCGGTTCCAATGCTTTGTTCAGTAATGATATAAAGTCAGCTTTGTGCTGCGTAGAGACGAGCTCTAAAGTAGCATAAATCTATTGGCTTAGTTTCGTATTCAATCTTTCTATCGCTGTAGAGTTAACGCGTCGCCGGATGTCAAATGCTTCAACGATTGACTCTTTATTCAACATTCCGCAAACAGTTTTTAAAACAAATTAACATTCGAAGTGAACAACTGCAAGCTATGCTAAAGAGAATAGTTGATACAAACACAATATTTCCACAAATATCCAGAGATGGATAAGTTTATTTAAACGATGAATAATTAAGAAAGAACGAACAGTCCCTTACCAAACAGTTGCGGGCACCGAGCAGACCAGTCGCAACCCATGAATAACGCGTAGGATTCCAATAGGACTTAGGCTTGCCTACTTCTGCATAGGATAATTTTCAGTAGTTAGTACTGAAGACTAACTATCGCAATCTGCAGCTGCACTGCGTTTAGCAGCGTCAATTGAGAATAAGTTAGTCTATGCTATAATTATTCATCAGACCGTACTTCTGTCATGCACTGTTCAGTAAATATCTATATATAAATTATATCCTCTTCGAGAATAAGTGAGTAATATTCGTTGTGAAAATTGTATGATTTTTAAGCCCTCCGGATATACGTATATGGAACGATGTGTCAACGTCTACCTTCAGCATCTACTGATCTCGAGTGTTAGTGTAAAGGTTAGCTATATTCCCATATATGAAGCATGGCAGTAAAAGCTTAAACCACAGCTCTGGTAGGAATAGCATTATAGATAAGAGGACGCGTGTGCCGGCATGGCAGTAACGGCTTAACTGACGATAGGCTGAATAGTCAACCCACGTTGTACAAAACTCGGCATTAATTGATGCTGTTGAGGTGTAACTTTGCAAGCAGAACCGCAACACAAATGAATTTCGAAGCTCATGTCGCTTATTATCTTGTGACGCCATTATAAATAGAATGAATTCCATGCTCATTTGTCCCCGTACTTACAAGGCTCGCCCCATCGGAGGAAAATGTTTCCCCGCAGCCAATGCCTGTACATTAGCCGCTCATCAAGACAATGGATTAGTCGTAGTTTTAATGTTAAGGAAATGAATCACCAATGCTAGGGAACACTAAAATATATTATATATTCTTTCAAATCTTTCACTTGATTGAATATAGGTGCTTGAAGGGGGTTTAGAGAGTATGCAGCCGAAACCTATAAAGCAGATTTATTGTATATTTTTCTCGTCGCTACTCAGATCACCGTTTAAATTCAGTTTATTCACAGGGCAAACCATTAAATGCACTCATTTGTTCCTTAATTGTCTCATAACGTACAGAATCATTCGTTGTGGAACGCAAAACCTCAAAGCAAAGAGATGATTTCTTTGATAATTGAATCTAAGTTCTATTGAATCAGTGACGCTGAGACTCGTCGCTTCACAATATAGTTACTTTACAATTATCTGTCCGTCCATTCATATCAGATGAGACTTTTAGTCTCTCCTCAAATAAATTCTTTGCTGAAAAAGTTCATTTCCAGGGGAGATCATGCTGAAATATAGTCAAGTGGTAACTTTTACTTCATTTTAATATAACGTTTTGCGTTACACACGAGCCACAAAGCCACAGAAACAAACTAGCAAATCACAATTTAAAAGATATTTTTTCTATTACCAGGCCAATTTTTGTGATGCAAGAAACCATATCTCACTTATTTTGAAAAATATTCATGATGAAAGCAATTAACATCCGAGTCCAAAGAGTCCAGACAATTATTATGTATAAATGAAAAAATTGAAAGCCCATTGAACATTCAGTTGTATCATATGAAGTAACACGATATTTGTTCGTTAATGTTAACATTTAGCCTATAAGGCAACCATAATTTGAATTATACTGCAGAGGAGACCTTATTATTGTTTGCACCTGCGTTCTGGGTTTTGAACTGAGGATGGAACTGGACTCCGAAACGTTTTCTCTTATAAGAAATGGTGAACTTTTTGACGATTTCTTTGCTTCTAAATTCCTGATAAATTTGCGATTTAAGCAAACAATTAATCTTAATACGTAAAACGGCGAGTCTCATCGTCACTGATTCAATAGAACTTAGAATCAATTATCAAAGAAATCATCTCTTTGCTCTGAGGTTTTGCGTTACACAACGAATGATTCTGTACGTTATGAGACAATTAAGGAACTGGTGAGTGCATTTAATGGTTTGCACTGTGAATAAACTGAATTTTAACGGTGATCTGAGTAGCGACGAGTACAAGATACAATAAAGTTGATTTATAGGTTTAGGCTGCATGCTCTCTAAAACCTCTTCAAGCACATTCAATAACGTGAAAAATTTGTAGGTCTTGATAGTCTTGAAATGCCCCGTATCCTACGGAACAACTGAAATCTAGAAAAGATTTTAAACCTCCCGTCCGTTGAAAAGATTTGATCAAAAGGCCAGTCTTTTATATCTGCGAACTAGTCAACAAAAGTATAAGAATCGGCGACAGGCCCATCCAGGCCTATTCTTCAATGCCGAAGGTACTATACTTTACTATACTTTACTATAATACTATACTATACTATACTATACTATACTATACTATACTATACTATACTATACTATACTATACTATACTATACTATACTATGCTATACTATACNCTTTATAAAAAAAAAGAAAAGCCTATTTTCAAATGCAATTTTCAAAAATCATTTGTCAAAGAATTTTTATAATCCCCAATTTTAATAAATTCTGCCAATATTCCTAATATGGCTAATCCAAATCTGGTGTAGAATATTTCTAGCTCACAAGCTGCAACTAGAGCTTCCCAGAGATTTTTGGAGTCAAAAGAGTCCTGCTAGAGTAGACTGTAGATGAATTATCGCATATCTAATTGTTGATAAAACTGCACCATTGGGTAGCAAGATTCCAAATGTATTGAAAATTTGTTACTTTGGAGCTGCAAGATTTCATTTGTATGTAAGGAAATTCTAATCTATCTCCAAATTTGAAGCTTGACCAATGACCAGTGTCCAGTTTCAAAATATGAGCCAAAGATAAATTGGAAGTATCCTTTCAGATTTTTAAATCCAATAATATCTGTCTCTTATACACATCTAGATGTGTATAAGAGACCGAGTATAGACAAGCGGCGCAGAACAATAATGTCTGTTGTTCGTCTGTTCGAGTACAGACAAACGGGGCTGAACAATAATGTCTGTTGTTCGTCTGTTCGGGTACAGACAAACGGCGCAGAACAATAATGTCTGTTGTTCGTCTGCACGAGTACAGACAAACGGTGCAGAACAATAATGTCTGTTGTTCGTCTGTTCGAGTACAGTCAAACGGCGCAGAACAATATTGTCTGTTGTTCGTCTGTTCGAGTACAGACAAACGGCGTAGATCAATAATGTCTGTTGTTCGTCTGTTCGAGTACAGACAAACGGTGCAGAACAATAATGTCTGTTGTTCGTTTGTTCGAGTACAGACAAATGGCGCAGAACAATATTGTCTGTTGTTCGTCTGTTTGAGTACAGACAAACGGCGCAGAACAATACTGTCTGTTGTTCGTTTGTTCGAGTACAGACAAGCGGCGGTCTGTTGCCTAGAGCGGCTATAGTGACCTTGACTTTTGCTGCTGTTTCTGCTGTTGCTGTTGACAGTATTCTCCCGACAGTTGTTTTAACACATAATGAGTGACATGAGTGGCTTGAGTATGAGAGGCTGGAGCACATAAGTGGCTTGAGTGCATGAGTGGCTTGAGTGCATGAGTGGCTTGAGTACATGAGTGGCTTGAGTACATGAGTGGCTTGAGTACTTGAGTGGCGTGAGTGCATGAGTGGCTTGAGTATGAGTGGCTTGAGTGAGATGTGTGACGCACGTGCCGTGAGTGACATGAGTATAATGAGTGACATGAGTAACGTGAATATCATATTAGCTCAACATATTTATCTTCTTGTGTTATGAAAATTATTCAGCCGAGATCCCCCCTCCTCAGTCAGGTGTGACCTGGAATTTCTTCGAAATTTATTCATTTTTTTAGGTTCCACTGTTGAAACTTAAGAGCACAGCATGTTCTTCAGTTTCCTCTTCCACTCTCAAATCTTTTGATATACAACGCGATGCCTCGAAATATATAACCCATTGAGAAGAATGTTCCATTATTAAGTATTGCGTTCTAATGATTCAATGGCGCAGAGAGTTATCGTCAAGTTTATTTAGCTTCAGTATATAGCAAACTCCTTCAGAACAGTTCTGGTACAAATGAATTGTCATATATTTTTGTCCCTCCTGAAATATTTTCTCTGCTCAGAAAATATTATTGAGGGGGAGACTGCGCCGTGACATTGATTAAGTCGATGTCCATTCATTTTATTATGAAGTGTGTCATTTTAACTGTACACCGTACAGCTAAAATGACACACTTCATAATAAAATGAATGACAGTACAGTGTACGGGAGCCACGGATTCCCGGCATGTCGTGCGCAAATCAATAGATAAAAGATATCTACTTATCTTACAAGACTTCACGAGCAAGAGAACCTGGCTCACTGAAATTGAATATAAAAGAACTATGAAAATGTCGTTGACAGACTCATATTCACGACTGTGCGTTGCGAATAAAGTACGGAGGTGTATGGCAGTATGGTGAAATATCGCCGAATCAGATTCGCTAGTCAGAATCAGCTAGCCGGACTCGTGAGTCAGATACGCTAGTGTATGTGGGCTGGGGCGCTTAACATTGGCTGCGATTGCAAAGGAAAATGTTTTTGCTACACCCACCCCCTCCTACTTCGCGGCACAAGTGATCCGTTTACATTTATTTTTTAATTTCTGAAGAAGCAATTTTCATATCGGTAGAACACACAGTTTGTATATGTACTTTTTTATCGTACAGCCATCATTAATATATATTTTTATAATTTAACGCCCGTTTATAAGGCATTTTGCGACCTCTACAGTGGCATACAGTAAATGCGACCTCTACAGTGGCATTAATTCATTGACCGAGTTCTGTTTACAATTTTTCCATCACTGTAGAATTTACGGGTAGCTGATGTTGAATGCTTCAGCGACTGAATTATTATTTGATGAATAATGCAAAGTATTTTACAACGACTTAAGCTTGCCTACTTCTTCATAGGATAATTTTTAGTAGTTAGTACTGAAGAGTAAATATCTAAATCTACAGTTGAACTGTGTCCGGCAGCTCTAATTAAGAATAATTTAGTTACTCATATAACTATTCTCTGATGAGTAGTTGTGTCGCGTACTGTTCAGTGAATGTTTATGAGAGTCAAATTTCCAGGTAAAAATATAAATAGTGAAGGTAAATTGGGAATAAACTTCTAATTTTGTAACCCTCTGGGCTAATTAATGAAAGAGATATCATGGATGCAGAAGAAAGTGCAATCGAAAGTCTAGGTGTCAGTACTTAAAGTTAGATTTGAAGGCAACTGACACGCCCGTTGGGATTGGCAATAATATCTATTCCATGTATAACTAACGTCCGGATATACATCGTTTGCTCTTTAGAGAGCACATGCTCCTCCCCCACCAGAACATCATTTGCTCTTTAGAGAGCACATGCTCCCTCCCCCACCAGAACATCGTTTGCTCTTTAGAGAGCACATGCTCCCTCCCCCACCAGAACATCGTTTGCTCTTTAGAGAGCTACGTGCTCCCTCCCCACCAGAACATCGTTTGCTCTTTAGAGAGCACATCATTACCAACAAACAAGAACCATGATCATTCGTTATAATAATAACGTCACTGGAATTAATATCATGTTGTGCTATATTCAATCACCGTGCATATGTTGCAGAGATGTTCTCAGATGCGCTAGGAAAATCTGACTAGCGTCTTCACATTAACGTGTTATGCATGAGTGAGAGCATCGATGATTTATGTTAAGTTTCATTAATAACTCATTACTTACTTTAATATGTCATTACTTCCTTTAATTAGGCATTACTTGCATTAATAAGTCATTACTTACTTTAATAACTCATTACTTACTTTAATAACTCATTACTTACATTGATAACTCATTACTTTCTCTATTATGTCATTTCTTTAATAAGTCATTACTTACTTTAATAATTCATTACTTACTTTAAAAAGATACATGGCCTTAAGTGTAAGAAACACTCTACTTATAGTACTAAAATAAAATACACATAGTAATTATTGAGCTTGATATAGTTATAAACAAACGCCTATGGGACCAGGTACTAGAAAGTTACACGCTTAGAACACCGATGAGCTAGCATGAAGTAAACAAAGTCACAGCTTCGCGACCTACATCCTCACTCAACAACAGCTCGCGCAGCACTGACCGCTGGGCGCTGACGGACTCAAGTTCAATTTGTAAATTACGAGCGAGCATGCGGAGCGGTGGACACTGACGTGACCTAACGATCGTTTATGTTACGACAGTAATTCTCCTGCCATGCATTCCTGGCTCAGCTGGATGATTACACGCACGATAATTCCATGTCACGAAATTGGGGAAATTGTTGCCGTTTCATCCGTGCTCATTGTATTTTTTTATATTTCTCATCTGATATAATGACACGACACTGTGCGGTCACGTAGTACAACTTTCGTCAATACAGAAAAAATATAACTCAGTACTCACTGCAGTGAGTGACAGAAAGCGCATTTTCTCGTCGACGAAAACATGAAGTCACGGACGGACAGACAGACGGACATGGCGAGCACAATAGTGCATTTTTTCTATAAAGAGAAAATGCGCTAAAATTTTAAGGAAAAATATGTCAATGTTGGTGAATTAGAAACAAAACCATGTCAGTGAATATTTGATAAACTCATATTAACAATACTGAAAATCTGGAATGGTTATAAAAATTTCAGTGGCGACGGTTGATTAACTCAATTAAAAAATTTTCATGAAACTTGAATTTTGCGTATAATTCGCACATTAATTGTCACAAATTTTATAATGAAACAATTTCCCATTGTATAGCCATCATTTTTTTCATCAAACTTTTTTTTTACCATTGAATTTATTTCATTGAATAGCATGGGGCCGCAAAAATCCTATAACCTCCAGGCCCCAGAAAATATTCTACATAAGAGACATTAATTTTTCTATCAACATTTGTGCACTCAAAGAAATAAGTGAGATTTTGACACCTCCCCTGAGAAGTTACGCTTTCCAATAGGAAGGTACTGTATACTATACCCTACCCACTAAGCTGATTCATTGTCCAAATTTATAAACTCAACATTATTCTAATTTTGGATAATAAATCTATTAAAAATAGTGTTTGAAGATACCGGATGACATGCGCCTCGAAACTGTCATTTGCGTCGCACAGGCAACTGCCGCAAGTAACTGAGTACTCGACATCAATCAGCAGTTATACATATAATCAGCTCCTTAGCCTCTCGTCTGAGCGACGAATAAGGCGTTCAAAAATATTATTCACAACGTTTTCGCATCGACGTATGTCTACATTACATAGTCGCGACCGACCCGAGAATACTGAACACTGCTCTGAAAAATCGATATGCCACAAAAATTTCATGCCTAACTATTTTAATCCAATTGTTCGACAGTCAAAATATATCATATTTCAATCCGGTGTCGCAACTTTTCAGGGCACAACATGGATATGCCTACAGAGGCAACGTGGATATAGTGTATAATTTCATTACAAAACTCATTTATAGAGAAAAAGAAGAAATTTTAACATAGTGGTATATTTTATGTTTGTTGAATGTGAGTGTGTGACCTGAGAGACAATATATATGTGATATATTGTGAGAATATACATTAGTAAACTCAAGATATATCGAAGATACTTGATGTGGTTTTCAGAATAGATTTAAATATAATTGGATTTAAAATATTTTCCTGCTTTGTATATAGAAGTCAATATCAGGGTTATTCCATTTTCAATCCCGACATTTATGATTTAAATGTGACTGGTTTACTTATGAAGATTTATTGAGTCACTTCATTTGATGCCATTGAATACTAAATAGGGTTCTGATTGTATGATTTATTATCAATAACTTTGTAGATTTCATGTAATTAGATATGGGTGCAATTTTCATAATGATTTCACTAACAGTCTAACAACTTATACATTTTTCAAATTAAATCAGATAGGTTCTGTTGCTACAGGAAAGTTGCATGATAAGAGAAAAGTCAGATATCTTGTTATTAGTTGGCGCGTTTCTGGGTCTATGTGGCCTGAGTGTGATGGAAAACTTTATTTTAGAATGAACGAAAGTCATGAGACTTATCCTAGCATAGTCTCCCCTATGGATTATTTTCTTTAGAAAAATATTACAGGAGGGACTGAAATTTGCTGACACGTTTTGATCTGTGAATCAACAGACGGGCTATCGCTAAATTGTAAAGCGACGAGTCTCAGCGTAACTAATTTAATTATCAAATCATTCACCTATCACATTGATGGCTTACATTGGTTAGAGGCATTGCGTTGCGCCTACCACTTCAAAACATATTTTTCACCTGGAAGACCCTAGAGTGCTGCAGTGCAGAGGCCTGAGATCTCGGCCCTCAGGCCTCAAAGGGAGCGAAATCCCTTTGAACACTTCAGGTGGGGGTATGAAGGAATTTCCATATACCTTCTTCACTCCTGAATTTTATCTGCATAGAAAAAAACGTTATTCACGGTGAGACCGCGCTGAGTCAGTCATCATTCTTTTAATTACAAAGATTGTCATAGTAGTTGTACGGGTGCTACGGATTCCTAGCATGGTGTGATAAAAAAAATTGTTATAAAATTTTGATATATCAATTGATAAAATATTCCTATTTATCTTACGAGTCTTCAATAGCTTGAGAACTTGTGTCACTGAAATTTAAAATGTTCAGGTTGAAAAAAAAAACTTTGAAAATGTCATTACCCACAGCTCTTTTGAAAGGCATATAATTACTTAACTCAAATTAACTTATCTCGGGTGCTCTCGAGTTTTCGAATTGATCAACGGAGCCAAAACCACTCTTGCTGCCACAACAGTTTGCTAATAAATGCAAATTTTTAGCTCTCAAGGCAACCGTAACGCGGTTGTCACGGTACGGTCCTTCTCCTGCCCAAGTGGTACGGTCCTCGGTCGTCCTGTGCCACGTTCATGGTTCTATAAATAACATTTTATTCTATGGAACACATACTCGCTAATAACATTGAAGGCGAAAAAGGCAAGAACTTCTTCAATTAACTCACTGCTTTTCACGAATTTTTAAAAACCAAACTGAATGTCTTCATACTTCAATGGAGTCATTATATTCGGCCAAGCTAGGCACTAATGCATTCGACCTCCGCGTTATCGTAATAGTTTAGTTGGTGATGGACCCGACTGACAAGCACAAGCTTCACATAACATGCGCAGTAATCATGTATATGAATAATTTGATAAATTACATGTGGGAAGAAAATTATGATTTAATCGTAAATGTAGTGGTCATTAAGACGATTATATGCGGGGCTATTAGCTGCGTCTACTTGGCGAGGCAAAGAAAATTTGTGATGCTTGACGTGCTCAGAGGCAACTAGCTGTTTCACTACAGGCAGAGCACCTCGAGTTGTTTTGAAGCAGTCTATTGCGTTCAGTAGCCGCCCGGCCGTCATACCGAGCACAGCTGCGTCGCTCTCTCTCTCGCCCACTGTAGCGCGCACTGCTGTCGTGCTCTCGCATGCCTCCACCGTGCACACCCTCACTCGACAACTCCCAACGTCGCACTGACGCGGGCGCAGTGTACCGTAAACACTATACTCGTGTATAGGCTCAGCCTGCAAAACTGTAGTAAAGGCAACCAATATACGCAACTAATAGCCCCGTGTATTAGCACCTTTAGTGGATAGAGTAGAATTAACCATATCTATATAGGAGATTATTTCTTCTTTATATTCAGACGTTTAATGGTCAGTGAATGCATTACAATTATCAGGGGAACGAAAATTTCTTCAAATGACGTGGGTATATCATGAGGCAGATTTAGTAAGTTATGCTATGTTAACGACGTTTCGAAGGTAACAATAATCATTTTCAAATAAACAAGAAGCAATCAATAATGTAGAAGGACATATGTAAATGATACGTGTAAATAGGCTATAATATTTTATATAATCATTAGGTTCTCTTGACCCCATACATACAATACAGAGCCCTACACACAACATCTAAAGAATTGTTCGCCTCCTTGTAAATTGTAATGCTTTCTCCGGAAAGTAGTCGTACGTTTATAATAATATCTACCATCCAACTAAAAGTTCAATGATCTTTAGCCCACCCACTATATGAGTTACCTTTCTAATTATTTTGAAGCTATATTGATATATTGCTAAACTTTAAAAGTGGTTGAAGTTTCATATACATTATTACTGAACATATCAATGTGATGCTCTTATTTGTGAAACAATTATATCACTAACTAAACTATTATGACAACGCGGAGGTCAAATGCATTTGTGCCCAGCTTGGCCGAATATAATGACTGCATTGAAGTAAGAGGACATTCATTTTTGTTTATAAAAATTTCTGAAAGGCAGTAAGTTAATTGAAAAAGGTATTGTCTTCTGCGTCTTCCATGTTATTAGCGAGTATGTTGTCCATAAAATACAATAACATTTATAGAACCATGAACGTCATGGCCTAAAGGGAGTGATATATTTTATGTATGTTGAATAAGACTTGGAAGGTAACATATATGTAACATTATGAACATACACATGAAAAATCTTAATATCTCTCGAAGCTATTTGATTATGTTCGTCTGTTCGAGTACAGACAAACGGCGCAGAACAATAATGTCTGTTGTTCGTCTGTTCGAGTACAGACAAGCGGTGGTCTGTTGCCTAGCGCGACTATAGTGACCTTGACTTTTGCTGCTGCTGCTGTTGCTGTTGCTGCTGTTGCTGTTGCTGCTGTTCTGTTGCTGCTGTTCTGTTGCTGCTGCTTCTGCTGTTGTTGTTGACATTCGACAGTGTTCTCCCTACAGTTGTTTTAACACATATTGAGTGACATGAGATGTTTGAGTATGAGGAGCTTGAGCACATGAGTGGCCTGAGAATGAGTGGTTTGAGTGCATGAGTAGCTTGAGCACATGAATGGCCTGAGAATGAGTGGCTTGAGCACATGAGTGGCCTTAGAATGAGTGGCTTGAGCACATGAGTGGCTTGAGTACATGAGTG
Organism: Hyalella azteca; assembly: GCF_000764305.2. Lineage (NCBI taxonomy): Eukaryota > Metazoa > Arthropoda > Malacostraca > Amphipoda > Hyalellidae > Hyalella > Hyalella azteca. The sequence goes on along the minus strand of NW_025939503.1, from coordinate 38,854 downwards.
GTTTGAGTACATGAGTGGTTTATTCATTCTTAGGATCCACTGTTGAAACTTAAGAGCACAGCATGTTCTTCAGTTTCCTCTTCCACTCTCAAATCTTTTGATATACAACGCGATGCCTCGAAATATACAAGCCATTAACAGACAGGTTCCATTATTAGGTATAAAGTTCTACTTAGTCAATGGCGCAGAGTTATCGTCAACTTTATTTAGCTTCAGTATATAGCAAACTCCTTTAGAATAGTTCAGGAACTGAGGGATTGTCATATGTTTTGGTCACTCCTGAAATATTTTTCTATGTTCAAAGAAAACGTTATCCACGGGGAGACTGCGCTGTGACATTATTGAGTCGACATTCATTCATTTTATTATGAAGTTTGTCATTGTAGCTGTACGCCGTACGGCTACAATGACAAACTTCATAATAAAATGAATGACAGTACAGTGTACGGGAGCCACGGATTCCCGGCATGTCGTGTGCAAATCAATAGAAAAAAGATATCTACTTATCTTACAAGTCTTCACGAGCAAGAGAACCTGGCTCACTGAAATTGAAAATAAAAGAACTATGAAAATGTCGTTGACAGACTCATATTCACGACTGTGCGTTGCGAATAAAGTACGGAGGTGTATGGCAGTATGGTGAAATATCGCCGAATCAGATTCGCTAGTCAGAATCAGCTANCCTGTCTCTTATACACATCTAGATGTGTATAAGAGACAGGTCTAAAGTTGATCTCAAAATTATCCCTATAAATATTATTTTGAAAATATAATTAACAGTAATTTCAAAAGCTTCATCTAGAGTAATCGAAAAAAATTTTATTTAGCAGCAAAAAAATTTTTATCTGCACTAAAACAATTATTCACAGATAACTTAATAACGCAAACACTTAGGAAAACGTAAATCCGTACATTTCATCCCAGTGAAACTGTCGACTGGCGGTAGAGAACACGGACTAATATCTGCCATACTTAGCGAGAAACCCGCTATGGGCCCGAGACACATAGTGGGCTCTCTGCCCCATTGTTATCCTACGTATAATGCATTTATAATTCACCTACATGAAGCCTAGTCGAGTAATCGATATTATATAACAAACGTTCGGCTGCTTGCAAGACTAACAACACTTAACAGTGTATGGTACTGAATGCATAGCGAACAATCTGTCTATATTTATTTGAACCTCCTTTTAATGGCAATTCTGGCTTGAAGATAGATCAATAAATAGGAGTATTCGCTCATTAATTTTTTTTCTTCAGGAAAACCTTGCAAAAATGGACTTGCGATGAGCAACTGCGTCAGCGATTAGGCAACACGAATTCTGATAAATAGTAATTAATGAAGAATTTATTTCAATGGCTTATTAAGGCATCGCGTTCCTAAACGAATAATTTGGGAGAAGAAAATGCCATTAACCCTCCACCACCTGACACGAGTAACCGGAGAAAAATTTCCACGCGCCTACTTCTCTATATAGGCGCTATACTCATGCAGTGACGTCTATAGGCGTCTTTAGCTCAAAAGTGCCCCTACCACATTGTGGGTTATTGGTCCAAAAATTTAGGCACAACTATTTTAGACACTTAACTTTTTGTGGAAGAAATTATTGTATGATATCCATTATTACTGAACATATAATAGAAAAGCTTGTGCTAGTGACGCAGTTCTATCGCAAACTAAACTATTACGACAACGCAAAGGTCGAATGCATCAGTGCCCAGCTTGGCCGAGTATAATGACTGCATTGAGGTAAAAGGACATTAATTTTTTTATAAAAATCCAAGAAAAGCAACGAGTAGCGGGTGCTACCGCTACCGCTACAATTGCTTAAATGTCGCGCCGCTGCCGCTACTGAAAATGCAGCGGCCGCTACATCATCTACATGTAGTGATGTAGCGCGCTCCTGCCCACCTCTGGGAACAACTAACATGTTGACACTAGTCACAGGCTGAGGTTGACAACATTAAACCGAAATCTTTCGTACAGTTCTATTCTGTAATTTATATTATGTATGTATCATGATGGTTTTTAAATAATATTTAATACTATTAAATAAAATCCAAAGGCTTTATCCATAAACGTAGCGGTAGCGCTGTAGCGGCAAAACCTCGTATCGCTACTTAAATATGTAGCGGGCGCTACCGCTACCGCTACAATTGCTTAAATGTAACGCAGCTACCGCTACCGCTACATGTAGTGCGCTACTGCCCACCTCTGCTTCTTGGGTCTTGATCTTCCAGGTAAAAAATATGTTTTGAAGTTGTAGGCGCAACGCAATACCTGTAACCAATGTAAGTCATCAATGTGATTGCGAATAGATGAATGATTTCAAAATTAAATCAGTGACGCTGGGTCTCGTTGTGTCGTTGATTTACAATTTAGTGGCAGCCCGTCTGTCAATTTGTAAGAGATTAAACATGTCAGAGAATTTCAGTCCCTCTTCGAATGGTTTTATTTTTGCTTAAGAAAATAAACCATAGGGAGACTATGCTAGGATATTATCTCGTGACTTTCGTTCATTTTAATATAAAATTTTACATCACACTCGAGCCACGAAGCCCCAGAAACAAACCAGCCAATCACAAGATAACTGATTTTTATCTTATCTTGCAACTTTCCTGAAGCAAGATAACCTTTCTAATTTAATTTGAAAAATGTAGTTGTTATTAGTAAAATCATTAAGATGAATATATTAATATCTGTGTACATGAAGCCCACAAAATTATTATTTGTAGATCAAACAATCAAAAGTCCATTGAGTATTCATTCAATGGCGTTAAATGAGGTAACCCAGTAAATCTCTATTAGAAAAAGAACCGGTCACGTTCAAATCAGAATTCAAATCAATTGAAAATGTAATAACCCTGATATTAAATTTTATGTAAAAGTCATGAAAATGCTTTAAATCCAATATTATTTAAATATATTCTGAAAAAACATACTATTTATCTCTGATATCTCATGAGATTACTCGTGTATATGCTCAAATATGATATATTTACATTGTCTCTTGGGTCACTTTCAACACATACATAATGTACAACTACGGTAAAATTCAATGTTTGCCTCCATAAATGAGTTTTTAATAAAATTAGAAACTATATCCAAGTGGATTCTGTTGGCATATCCATGTTGTGCCTTAAAAATTTTGGACACTAGGTTAAAATAAATAACATATTTTTACTGTCAAAATATTGGAATAAGATAGTTAGGCATGAAATTTCTGTGACAACTCAGATTTTCAGAATAGTGTTCAGTATTCTCGGACCGGTCGCGACTGCTTTGGCATAGTTCAGTAAAATTGAATGAAGAATAAATAATAATATTTTGGAAGCCTTAATCGTCCCACTGACGCGGGGCTAAGAAGCTGATCGGACGTGCGCTAATGCGGCGTGACGGCGAACGCTGGTGAGCGTTCAGGTACTTGCGGAGGTTGCCAGTGAACGCGCACCAACGACAGTTTTGAGGCGCATGTCATTCATTATCTTCAAACACTATTATTAATAACAACTTTATTACATATTTTAAAGACACAATTCATAGTAGTTGTACGGGTGCTACGGATTCCTAGCATGGTGTGAGCAGATCAATTGATAAAATATTCCTATTTACCTTACGAGTCTTCAAGAGCTCGAGAACTTGTGTCACTGAAAATTTTAAAATGTTCAGGTTGAAAAAAAAACTTTGATGATGTCAATACCCACGGCTCTTTTGAAAGGCAAATAATTACTTAACTTAAATTAACTTATCTCGGGTGCTCTCGAGTTTTCGAATTGATCAACGGAGCCAAAACCACTCTTGCTGCCACAACAGTTTGCTAATAAATGCAAATTTTTAGCTCTCAAGGCAACCGTAACGCGGTTGTCACGGTACGGTCCTTCTCCTCCCCAAGTGGTACGGTCCTCGGTCGTCCTGTGCCACGTTCATGGTTCTATAAATAACATTTTATCCTATGGAACACATACTCACTAATAACATTGAAGGCGAAAAAGGCAAGAACTATTCAATTAACTCACTGCTTTTCACGAATTTTTAAAAACAAAATTGAATGTCGTCATACTTCAATGGAGTCATTATATTCGGCCAAGCTAGGCACTAATGCATTCGACCTCCGCGTTATCGTAATAGTTTAGTTAGTGATGGACCTGACTGACAAGCACAAGCCTAACATCACATGCGCAGTAATCATGTATATAAATAATTTGATAAATTACACGTGGGAAGAAAATTATAATTTAATCGTAAATGTAGTAGTGATTAAGACGATTATATGCGGCGCTATTAGCTGCGTCTACTTAGCGAGGCAAAGAAAATTTGTGATGCTTGGCGTGTTCAGAGGCAACTAGCTGTTTCACTGCAGGCAGAGCACCTCTAGTTGTTTTGAAGCAGTCTATTGCGTTCAGTAGCGGCCTGGCCGTCATACCGAGCACAGCTGCGTCGCTCTCTCTCTCGCCCACTGTAGCGCGCACTGCTGTCGTGCTCTCGCATGCCTCCACCGTGCACACCCTCACTCGACAACTCCCAACGTCGCACTGACGCGGGCGCAGTGTACCGTAAACACTATACTCGTGTGTAGGCTCAGCCTGCAAAACTGTAGTAGAGGCAACCAATATACGCAACTAATAGCCTCGTGTATTAGCAACATTAGTGGGTAGAATTAAACATAATTATATGGTTAGTGGGTAGAATTAACCATATCTATATAGGAGATTATTTCTTCTTTTTATTCAGACGATTAATGGTCAGTGAATGCATTACAATCATCAGGGGGACGAAAATTTCTTCAAATGACGTGGGTATATCATGAGGCAGATTTAGTAAGTTATAATATGTTAACGACGTTTCGAAGGTAACAATAATCATTTTCAAATAAACAAGAAGCAATCAATAATGTAGAAGGACATATGTAAATGATACGTGTAAATAGGCTATAATATTTTATATAATCATTAGGTTCTCTTGACCCCATACATACAATACAGAGCCCTACACACAACATCTAAAGAATTGTTCGCCTCCTTGTAAATTGTAATGCTTTCTCCGGAAAGTAGTCGTACGTTTATAATAATATCTACCATCCAACTAAAAGTTCAATGATCTTTAGCCCACCCACTATATGAGTTACCTTTCTAATTATTTTGAAGCTATATTGATATATTGCTAAACTTTAAAAGTGGTTGAAGTTTCATATACATTATTACTGAACATATCAATGTGATGCTCTTATTTGTGAAACAATTATATCACTAACTAAACTATTATGACAACGCGGAGGTCAAATGCATTTGTGCCCAGCTTGGCCGAATATAATGACTGCATTGAAGTAAGAGGACATTAATTTTTGTTTATAAAAATTCAAGAAAAGCAGCGAGTTAATTGAAAAAGTTATTGCCTTCTGCGTCTTCCATGTTATTAGCGAGTATGTTGTCCATAAAATACAATAACATTTATAGAACCATGAACGTCATGGCCTAAAGGAAGTGGCATATTTTATGTATGTTGAATAAGACTTGGAAGGTAACATATATGTAACATTATGAACATACACATGAAAAATCTTAATATCTCTCGAAGCTATTTGATTGGATTCCAAAGAAGATCAAATGATATTTTATTTAATATATTATCTTGACTTCATGGACGTAGAAGTTAATTTATATTTCTCAGTTACCCAATTTTCAATTGGAATATTTCCAATTTAAATTAGACCGGTTTGTTCTATTACCCATAAAGACTTGTCAAGAAATAAAAAAATTGTCATCTTTTGATTCCTTTGTATTGTATTTTTTGGCGCTCCGAGGGCGGCGTGAGGAAACAAACTTTATATCAAAGTGAACGGAATCTACGAGAATAATGCGATCAAGTCTCAACTCAGTCTAACTTGTAAATAGGATTCTATCAAGTGAACTTATAATTTTAGGAAAGACTGGAATATTTTATAACATCCGGAGCAAACATAAATTATTACCTGAAATACATTCGCTGTATTCTGATAGGAACTGGACTTGGTGATGACTCCTAGCGTCCTTAGGCTCAAGAAATAAATAACAACTGCTAGACCAATACTGGAAACTACTGTAAAACCAAGAATTTAGCAAAAATATTGTGTCTAAATGTCCTATTTATATTTAAGACAGACAAACGTTATTTTGTTCAGCTGAATTCAGTATCATGACTACCCAGCACACAGACAACATGGAAGTAGTTCTTCATTCCTTTACAGGTACTGAGTTTAAAGACAAAGTTGGGGTCTTAAATGGTATGAAATATGGGAGCGACTTGACAGTGGAACACAATCGACAATCATGTACAAGGAGACTGCACGTGTACTGTTAGTGTTCACTGACAGTCTGCCACTGTTCCTCTACGGCGCAGAACAATAATGTCTGTTGTTCGTCTGTTCGAGTACAGACAAACAGCGCAGAACAATAATGTCTGTTGTTCGTCTGTTCGAGTACAGACAAACGGCGCAGAACAATAATGTCTGTTGTTCGTCTGTTCGAGTACAGACAAGCG
>NW_025939503.1:16992-32085 GCF_000764305.2 Hyalella azteca | reverse complement strand
CGTCACAGCTCAGTGACCCTCGGAGTCGGTGTAGGCCACCATCAGAGGCGTTAAGGTCGGGGCCCTGATCATTGACATGAAACCATTCCCTGTTTTTAATTAATAAAATCAATTCATTTTTTTTGTTGGAATGGTGAGTGTGGGAGGCCTTTATAAAAAAAAAAACTAGCTTTTTGAATTACAAATTACACTTCATATTGCATGATTTTTTTATTTGTTGCCTCAAGGCAGCAGGTTTAGTTTCTAGTTATGCGTTTTTTAGGCCTCCTTATCGAGTTATTGACTTTTGCCTTGCCAAAAGTTGATTTCAGCCAACACCAATGAGCCAAAAGTTGATGAGTTTTTATGATATTGGCTGAAATCACGATTAGGTACGAATTCCCTGCACATAATATCTGAGATTATGGACGAAACTGGAACGAAGATTTTTTCTGATCAACTAAATATATTTTTTTTTTAGTTAAGGATACATTTTTTCATGTCAAGGACGAATTTTTTATCGCAAGGATATATCTTTCAAGTCAAGGATATATATTTTATGTCAATGAAATATTTTTCTTCACGTCAGTGATAGATTTTTTAAGCCAAGAGTATATGTTTTTCAAGATAAGTATATGATTTTTTGAGTTGTTAATAAATGAGTGAATGTCATATTTTTTATCACATTTTCTCATTTTCAACTGTAAGGTGTTTTTTTTTTCATTTTTAAACGAAAAATATGCATTTGTGGTAAAGGGACCAGGGGTGGGCGCCTTGCCCCAAGCCCATGGACCCATTGCCCCAGGGGTGGGGCAATGGGCCCATTTTGACACTTTTTACAAAATAGTGTTTCATTAAATAGTGAATAAACATATAGGCGTTTAATTCACATCATGCATTCCTCATTAGTTGTACCTTTAAACAAAATAAAGAACCATCTCGTATCAATTAAAACTTCATCAAAAATTTAGTTTAAAAAAAGGGGGGAGCGCGCTGCCCCATGTTGCCCTATATGGCCTGATTTGCCTCCCAGGTGAAAATATGTTTTGAAGTGGAAGGCGTAACGCAATACCATTAACCAAGTCATCAATGTGGTAGATGAATGGTTTCATAATCAAATCAGTGACGCTGGGACTCGTCGCTTTACAATTCAGCAAAGCCCGTCTCTCAATTCACACGAGATCAAACGTGTCGGCGAATTTCAGTCCCTCCTCAAATAGTTGTCTCTTGGCGAAAAATAAATCATAGGGGAGACTATGCTAGGATATGCACCCGTGACTTCCGTTCATTTTGATATAAAGTTTTACATCACACTCGAGCCACGAAGCCATAGAAACGAATCAGCTAATCACAAGATAACTGATTTTTCTCTTATCAGGCCTCTTTCCAGTTGCAAGATAACCTATCTCATTTAATTTGAAAAATGTACAAGTTGTTAGTGATTTCATTAAGAAGAATATATTAATATCTGATTACATGAATCCTACACAATTATTGATTATAAATCAAACAATCAAAATTCCATTGAGTATTCAATGTCATCAAATGAAGTGACCCAATAAATCTTAATAAGAAATAAACCAGTCACATTTAAATCAGATATATTGAAAATGGAATAACCCTGATATTGATTCTATATACAAGTCAGGAAAATATTTTAAATCCAATTATATTAGAATCTATTCTGAAAAACACGTCAAGTGTCTTTCATATATTTTGAGTTTACTCATGCATTTGCTCAAGATGCGGCACATTTATATTGTCTCGCAGGTCACATTCGACAAACATAATATATACCACTACGATAAAATTTCTCTTTTGTCTCCATAAATGAGTTTTTGTAATGAATTATAAACTATATCCATGTTGGTTCTGTTGGCATATCCATGTTGTGCCTTAAAAATTTTGGATACTTGGTTAAAATTTATAACATATATTTTTACCGTCAAAATATATGAATAAGATAGTTAGGCATGAAATTTCCGTGACAACTCAGATTTTCAGAATAGTGTTCAGTATTCTCGGACCGGTCGCGAATTCGTTCTCTTAGTTTAATTCTAGGGGTTTCTCAGTTTCCGTTTCTAGATATTTTTGAAGCCCTAATCGTCTCACTGACGAGGGGCTAAGAAGCTGATCGGACGTGCGCTTATGCGGCGTGACGGCGAACGCTGGTGAGCGTTCAGGTACTTGCAGAGGTTGCCAGTGAACGCGCACCAACGACAGTTTCGAGGCGCATGTCATTCATTATCTTCAAACACTATTATTAATAACTTTATTATATGTTAAACACATAATTCACACGCGAAATCTTGTTCATAATGCTATTCCTACCAGAGTTGTGGGTTAAGCCTTTACTGCCATGCCGGCACACGCTTATCCATAATGCTATTCCTACCAGAGTTGTGGGTTAAGCCTTTACTGCCATGCCGGCACACGCGTCCTCTTATCCATAATGCTATTCCTACCAGAGTTGTGGGTTAAGCCTTTACTGCCATACCGGCACACGCGTCCTCTTATCCGTAATGTTATTCCTACCAGAGTTGTGGTTTAACTCTTTACTTCTTATATGCCGGCTGAGACCACTTCCCTCGTCTCTCCATTCATATGTGGATATATATTTATATTTAGATACATATTTATACGTGGACATATATTCATATATGGGAATATAGCTAAGCTCTACAACTTGCGATGTTTTCACACAATCGGCAGGTTACAATCAAAATAATTATAGAAAGTTCAACGTTTAATTAGATACGTTAAATGGTTCAGCAAGTAAATTCAATAGGGTGCGGCGGGAAAATTCAGATTTAGTTATTAATCAAAGGTAATCAGTTTCTGACTGCCAAATCCAAAAGAATTGGATATAGAAGAGGCTCCAGACACAAGGGGCATTGATTTATCTTGTAGCTTCAGTTCAGGCCTGGTAATTTGAGGCTTCAAAGAAATGGTCAAGTAATCTTACCGTATAAAAAATACCGAATGGTGCTGCACTGGACTACCATTTACCGGATACTGAAAAGGAAATCAGTTCACATTATTGAAGGTTCTAACCACCCGGTCTGAACGTCAAGGACATTAGCAATTAATTAGAATTGTTTCACGGAAAGCCACCAACCTGTGTTTTTATAGCCCAGTGTGGTGGACACTATTTGCGAGAAGAACAATTTAAGGAAATTAGCGGAAATCAGTAGGAGGGGTGGGAAGTTGGATGGAAAGATAGGAAGAGTAGTCGGAGATTTTAATATTTTGGAAATGAAGAAATAGACTTGAGATTAGGTATAAACAAGTGATCTTGTGAGCACGGTAAGGGGGTTGCCGTATTATACATGGGCAAAAACACTAATTGATTTAAATAATAAATCTGAATGTATCAGAAGATATATGAGATTTGAATTTTTACTAGATTAAGTTGAAAATTTGATTCTTAAATTAAATCTAACTTCCCACAGATTTAGACATTGCTTAGAAAGTGCAAAAAAAATTTTCAAAACGAATTGAAAACGCCAGTTATACAAAGCAAAATATAGGGAAACAAGATAGTAGCAAGAATTTAAAGATACTTGACTACGGTGCAATCAACAGCTGCCGCGTTGTAGATGTTCCAACGTAATCTAAGTAGATGCTTAAAGTTACTCAAATGATGGATCACTTTATAAACTTTCATAAAATTGCTAACACAAAATAACGAAATTGTTGAGACTTGCCGTAGTAACGTGCACCTGATCCCGCTTCCTTTTCATACTCCAGAACCTCTGACATTAAATCCCTACTAATTCTACAAACGAGTTAAGAAAAACGGAAAAAACGAAGACTATGCACAAATTTGCGGCGAGAAATTAGGAATTTCTCACACGTTCGCTCTCACATGCTCATGCTGTGGGTGAGAAAGTGAGTCACATTGTGGACAAAATGAGTTATTGATATTTAGGACAATATCGGAAGAAATGTTAAAAAATTAATTGGAAATTTTTTTTAACTAAATACTTTTTATACAGAAAAGTAATTAAATTTTGTAAGAAAGTACAAATTTAAACATGGCCAGGTTAGGGCCATGTATCTTTTTAAAGTGAGTAATGACTAAATCTTTCTAAATAAACAATGACTTATTAAAGGAGGTAATGACTTATTAAAGCAGGTAATGACTTATTTAAGTAAGTAATGACTAATTAAAGCAAGTAATGAGTAATTTAGGTAAGTAATGACTTATTAAAGCAAGTAATGACTTATTAAATTAATTAATGCCGAATTAAAGTAAGTAATGACCTATTAAAGTAAGTAATGACATATTAAAGTAGGTAATGAGTTATTAAAGTAAGTAATGCCTAATTAAAGGAAGTAATGACATATTAAAGTAAGTAATGAGGTATTAATGAAACTTAACATAAATCATCGATGCTCTCACTCATGCATAACACGTTAATGTGAAGACACTAGTCAGATTTTCCTAGCGCATCTGAGAACATCTCTGCAACATATGCACGGTGATTGAATATAGCACAACATGATATTAATGCCAGTGACGTTATTATTATAATAAATGATCATGGTTCTTGTTTGTTGGTAATGATGTGCTTTCTAAAGAACAAACGATGTTCAGGTGGGGGAGGGTGCATGTGCTCTCCAAAGAGCAAACGATGTTCAGGTGGGGGAGGGTGCATGTGCTCTCTAAAGAGCAAACGATGTTCTGGTGGGGTAGGGAGCATGTGCTCTCTAAAGAGCAAACGATGTTCAGGTGGGGGAGGGAGCATGTGCTCTCTAAAGAGCAAACGATGTTTAACCCACAACTCTGGTAGGAATAGCATTATGGATAAGTGGACGCGTGTGCCGGCATGGCAGTAAAGGGTTAACCCACTAATCTGGTAGGAATAGCATTATGAATAAGAGGACGAGTGTTCCGGCACGGCAGTAAATGTTAATCATTATGTATCACCCGCATAATTGCACGATCGATCAGCATCTTAGCCTCTCGTCAGAGCGACGATTTAGGCATCCAAAATATAAATTAAACATCTTATCAATAAATTACAATTAATAAATTCAAACGTAGTCGCAACCGGTCCGGGAATACTGAACACTTCTATGGAAGTCGAATATTTTGCATAAATTTCATGCCTAACTATCTTATTCCAATATTTTGAGGGTAAAAATAAGTCATTTATTTCAATCCAGTGCAGCAACTTTTTAAGGCTGGTTCGTTTCTGAAGCTTTGTTGCTCGTGTTTGATGTAAAACTTTATATTAAAGTGAACGGAAGTCACATGAGCATATCCTAGCATAGTCTCCCTTGCAGATTATTTTCGTCAAAGAAACTATTTGAGGAGGGACTGAAATTCACTGACTCGTTTATATCTCTCGTGAATTGACTGACAGGCTTTTGCTAAATTGTAAAGCGACGAGATCCAGAGTAACTAACTTGATTATGAAATTATTCATCATTCGTAACTTACATTAGTTAGAGTCTTAGCGTTGTGCCTACCGCTTCAAAACATATTTTTCACTTGGAAGACTTTAGAGAGCCAGACCGTCACACGTTACAATACTCACACGAGTCATTATAATGAGAGTCCAGCACACAGAAATGATGGCTTATTTATTGAATTGAGGAATTTGTGGTCACTTAATTTATTCATTTAGAACGAACTTCTGTCGTCAGAGATGGCATTAAGTAAAAAGTTAATATTCACAAAACAAGTGCTTACATAGGAGCGGTAGTTAATGACATTTTCGAAGTTATTTTTTCTCCAACCTGATCATTTCAAAGGGAAGCCGTAGTTCCATCTAGGGAAGAGTAGGCTCCCGCACAACTACAATATGAGTATGACAAACTTTTTAATAAAGTGGAGGATAACTGACTCAACAATGACTCAGCGCAGTCTCCCCTTACACAATGTTTTTTCTTGAGCAGAAAAACTCTCAGGAAGAGCCAAAATATATGATAATTTCTTTGTGCGTGAACTGTTCGAGGGGAATTCTTTATATGGGCTCAGCCGTCTAGGTACTTTCAGGTGATAAATATGTTTGAAGCGGTAGGCGCAACACAATGCCTCCAACCAAGGTAAATTACGAATGATGAGTGATTTCATAATCAAATTATTTACTTTGGATCTCGTCGCTATGCAATTTAAAGAAAGCCTGTCTGGCAATTCACATGCGGAGATGCGGTCAGAACCTATCAGTGAATTTCAGTCCCTCCTCAAATATTTTTTTATCCATATTATTAGGGGAAACTATTCCAGGATAGGTTTATCAACTTCAGTTCATTTTAATATAAAGTTTTACATCACACTCCAGCCACGAAGGCCCAGAAACGAATAAGCTAATCACAAGATAACTGATTTTTATCTTAACCTGCAACTTTCCTGTAGCATGATAACCTATCTCATTTAATTTTAAAAATGTTTAAGTTGTTAGTGAAATCATTAAGAAGAATATATTAATATTATTAATATCTAACGACATTAAGTCTACACAATTATTGATAATAAATCAAACAATCATAAGCCCATTGACTATTCAATGGTATTAAATGATCAGAGTTGTGGGTTAACCCTTTACTGCCATGCCGGCACACGCGTCCTCTTATCCATAATGCTATTCCTACCAGAGTTGTGGGTTAACCCTTTACTACCATGCCGGCACACGCGTCCTCTTATCGATAATGCTATTCCTACCAGAGTTGTGGGTTGACCCTTTACTGTTATTTGCATATATATATTAATACGTGTACGACTAATGACCAGAGAATGCATTATATTCCAATTTGCAAGGAGTCAAAAATCTTCAGACGACGTTAACAGATCAAAAGGCAGGTCTCAGCAAGGATTAATAATATATTTAACGACGTTTCGAATGAATCAACATTAATTTTCAAGTTGATAGGAGCATTGAAGAATGAAATTTTGGTAGATATATGTATATAATACATGTAAATAGGATACAATAAGGAAATTTTAAACGTGAACGTTCCTACAATAATAGGATACTAACGTTAAATAGGATACAAATTAAAAAAAAATCATTAGTTAGATGGCAGAATTTACTGGTTTATACACGTGCGATTGATGACCTGAGAATTCGTTGATTTAAATTATCAGGCAGTGGAACAATTCTTCAGATGACGGTAGTATGAAAGGCAAGTTTCAGGAAGTAGTTTTTGTTCATTAATGTTTCGAATGCAACAAAGACTCATTTTCAAGTTAGAAGTAGCGTTAAATATTGAAATTTTGGTGGAAATAAGTACATAATATATGTAAATAAGATACAAATTTTACTGTTGTATCGTATTTACTGATACTTGCCTGCGTGCACGAAAAGTATCCGAATATTCAGCAACGTTCGACCAGCTTCTCAGCCACTCGTAACGGTGACGATTAAGGCTTCCATATTACCACGTTTTTCTTAGTTTCGTCGTTGTCTGTCATCAAAAATTCAAACCTTAATTTAGAGCACTTCTGAAGTTACTAGAAAATTGAAATTTGGCATGCATACTTATGTTGCCTAACAATTATTCATGATTTAATCATCAGAAGTAATAATTAGCGCAATTTTTTAATTAGAAATAAACTTAAAAATTCACGGTTGGGAAACGATTTTCTTTGTCGAACATCCAGAATTGCCAACACTGGAAAATGAATTGAATATCTAAAATTGATGAACTAATAGATAGAAAATAAAATAAATAAATAAAACTTTAAATAAAACACATTTTCTTAACGGACAAAAAAGAAAAACATTAACTCTGACATAACACTCTACAACATTGTGCATAACTTTAATGATTTGAAATAGTTAATATTTTTCATTTTTGTCAGATGAGAAAACGTGTTCTTTAAGCTCTTTTTAAATTTATTATTATCACATATTAATATAAATTTTCATTTGCGATTGAAATATTGAAGGAGTCGCAACTCATCCAACAACACTGAACACTACTATAAAACTGGGAGATTTTACAAGAATTTCATGTTAAACTATCTTATTCGAATATTTTGACTGTAGGAATGTGTCGTATATTCTAATCGTCGCAAATTTTTAGACACGACATGGTTATGCCCACAGAGGCAACATGGATATAGTTTATAAGTTCATTACAAAAACTCGTTTATGCAGACAAATAAGAAATTTTATCGTAGTGGTATATTTTATGTATGTTGCCTGTGACCTGAGAGACAATATAAATGTCATATTTTGAGCATATACATTAATAAACTCAAGATATATCGAAGACACTTGATGTGTTTTTCAAAATAGACTTATATATTATTGGATTTAAAATATTTTCCTACTCGTATATCAAAGTCAATGTCAGGGTTATTCCATTTCAAATTGCTATAATTTTTATTTCAAAGCGACTGCTTCTTTCTCTAATAAAGATTTAATAGGTCACCTCATTTAAGGCCGTTGAATACTCAATCATTCAATGGGCTTTTGATTGTTTGACTTACAAACATTAATTGTGTGCACATCCTATACTTAGGTATTAATATATTTTGCATAAAGATTTCACAACCAATTCATACATTATTCAAAGTAAATGAGATAGGTTATCTTGCTACAGGAAAGTTGCAGGATAAGAGAAAAATCAGTTATCTCGTGATTAGCTGGTTCGTTTCTGTGGCTTCGTGGCTCGAGTGGGATGTAAAACTTTATATTAAAGTATACGGAAGTCACGAGAGCTTATTCTAGCATAGTCTCCCCCATGGATTATTTTCTCAAGCAAAAAAACTGTTTGAGGAGGGACTGGAATTAGCTGACATGTTGTATCTCATGTGAATTGACAGACGGACTGTCACTAAATTGTAAATCTACGCGTCCCAGCGTCACTAATTTAATTATGATATCATTCACCTATTCGCAATTACATTGATGACTTACATTGGTTACAGGTAGTACACTGTGCCTACCACTTCAAATCATATTTTTCACCTGGAAGACCCTAGATGCCATGTAGCGAACTGCCTAAGAACATTGAACAGTTTAGGTACGAAGGAATAGTCATATATTTATGTCCATCCTGAAATATTTTTTCTGATGCTAAGTATTTCTTCACGAGGAGACTGCGCTGATTCATTATTAAGTCATATATCATTATCATTCCAAGTATTACTGTATTAGTTGTATTTAGGTGAAACTAAATGATATGTTCCTGACGGTTGGACACATAAATTAGAAAATCTTGAAGACTGCGTCGTGCTTGAACGGACTCATAATAAATTATAACAGCAGACTCGGTCTTCTTGTACCACGTTCATGGTTCTATAAATGTTATTGTATTATTTGGACAACATACTCGCTAATAACATTGAAGACGAAGAAGGTAATAACTTTTTCAATTAACTTACAGCCTTTCAGAAATTTTCATAAACAAAAATGAATGTCCTCTTACTTCAATGCAGTCATTATTCTCGCCCAAGCTGGGCACTAATGCATCCGACCTCCGCCTTATCGTAATATTTTAGTTTGTGATGCAACTGAACTTACTCACAAGCACTTGCTCACGTTATATGTTCAGTTATAATGTATATTCGATTTAGTCACATCTATCTTAATATTGGTGTATTTATAGGTAATAATATAATAATGTGGGCTGGGTGGAGCTAACTGAATTTAAATTTTGATGGCGGTAGCCTCCTCTATAAATATATTCGGCTAATGTCTACAGAGAGCTTTATAATTAATAAGGAGGAAAATAATTCTTTAGGTAACGTTGGTGAACAAAAGGGCAGGTTTAGTAAGTAATAATATTATATTAACGACGTTTCGAATGTCTTCCTTAATCGCCTCTTCTTCTCCCAAATTATTCGTTTAGGAACGCGATGCCTCAAGCCAATGTAAGCCATTGAAATAAATTCTTCATTAATTACTATTTATCAGATTTCCTGTCGCCTAAGCGATGATGCAGTTGCTCATCGCAAGTCTATTTTTGTGAGGTTTTACTAAAGAAAAAAATTATGCTCGAATACTCCTATTGATTGATCGATCTTCAAGCCAGAATTGCCATCAAAAAGAGTTTCAAATAAATATAGACAAAATGTTCCCTATGTATACAGAACCATACACTGTTAAGTGTTGTTAGTCATGCAAGCAGCCGAACGTTTGTTATATAATAACGATAAATCGACTAGGCTTCACGTTGGCGAAATATGAATTTATTTAACGTCTATTATTCATATTTTACTTAATACCTTTTCAAACCATAGAAGTTCCTTCCAAGTATAACAATTAAGTGACCGTAATTCCTCAATTCAATAAATAAACCATCATTCCTGTGTGCTGGACTTTCATTATAATGACTCATCTGAGTACTGTAACGCGTGACCGTCCAGCAGCAATAATAGTTTAGTTATGGATGAAATTTCCGTCTTCATTATAGCTGTAATTTTGGTTGCCAAATGAAATTTAATAATGAATTCAATCTAATTGACATGATGTAAAAAATGTTAGAAAATGAATTTTTGATTTGCTAAAGACTATGATGACTTCTCTCTGATTTCTGTTGGCTACGAGAGCAAGAATGTAAACTTACAGTACATGATGCACGCTGGCTCACAGCTTCGTTAATAAATATTAAATTAAGATTAGTATTTAATGATGCTCTGTAATTAGTAATAACGTTGTACGCGTGAGAAACTTGGATATGGCATTATAATTCGCTCCAGCAGATGTTTTCTCGCAGTCAATGCCTGCAAATTAGCCTCGAGTCCCCAAGTCAAGAGAAGGCATTCGTTATAGTCATCACATCCTCGAAATGAATCCTAAATGCAAGTTATTTTAAATCAACAACAGTAATGGCCAATCTGGACGACGGGGTAAGTAATTGCGTTTGCTTGTATTTCTGTTCATGGAGCGCCATGGGGCCATAATTTAGGCTCTATGGCAGGGGCGCGCGTCAGGAGCCTTCAACGCCCAACTCCACAATTATTTTATCGTCCTCACCGTGAGCAAGAAGGCGAGAAGAAATACTGTATTTGGTGAATTGTAAGCCTCATGTTGTTGATTATGTTCATGTTATTGATTATATGCATCAATTAAAGGAAGTTGAATATTGTATTTAGACTACAAATCGTTTATATCCATATATGAAATTAAATATGTTGCCAGTAAAGTGACCATTCATCATACTGGACTACGCGAGCCAGTCATGAAATATTAATATTTGAGTTAGGGTTAGAATTCAAGCATGACCCAGGATTTTATTCTTGGTTTTCAGTAATAGTATATAGGTAACGTATCGTACTCTACTTAGTGTTAGGAATGGAAGTAGTTTTAATGCTTGCATATTTTGAAGCCCGTTAGGGTAAAATAGGTAGACGGGTCCGTCGTGGATTTAGTGCGCGTAGAAGGTTCCCTGTTACGTATGGCAGATGTTGGTCTTGCACTTTAGCGCCGGTCGAAAGTTTCACTGGGCTGAAGTGTGTGGCTCTACCATTTGCGCTGATAAGTTGTACTTGCAAGTAACTATTTCAGTCTATTCGATTACTGAATATGGAACTTTGAAATTACTGTGAATTATATTTTGAAAGTATTATTTATAGGGACAATTTTGAGTTCAAGTTTAGACTATTAGCTTTTAAAATAAAATGTTGACACGACACAAATTGAAATGATACCTAGTGGGGCAACGGGCCCATGCGTGTCACGGGGCAAAACGACCATGGTGAAGTCTTGTGCTATACATCATTAGATTTGTCTCAATGAGCAGCTTTTCAAAACAATGACTAGCTTTTTGAGTTACAACTTACACTTCACCTAGTATGATTTTTTTTATTTGCCGCCTCAAGGCAGCAGGTTCTAGTTTCTAGTTATGCGTATTTATGACCCCTTATCAAGTTATTGACACATGCCTTGCCAAAAGTTGATTTCACTCAACATCAAGGAGCCAAGAGTTGATGAGTTTTTATGGTGTTGGATGAAATCACGATTACGTACGAATTCTCTGCACATAATATCTGGATTATGGACGAAACTGGAACGAAATTTTTTCTGATCAAGTAAATATATTTTTTTCTAGTCAAGGATACATTTTTTACGTCAAGGATGATTTTTTTATGGCGAGGATATATTTTCCAAGTCAAGGATATTTTTATGTCAAGGAAATCTTTTTTTAATGTTAGTAATAGTTTTTTTAAGCCAAGACTTTATGTTTTCTTCAAGTTAAGGATATGATGTTTCGAGTTGTTAATAAATAAACGAATGTGATATTTTTTATTACATTTTTCTTATTATAAACTGTAAAGTGTTGCTTTAGCATTTTTAAATAAAAAATGCAATTTGGGTAAAGGGACCAGGGGTGGTCGCCTTGCCCCAGGCCCATGGGCCCATGGACCCAGGGGTGGAGCAATGGACCCATTTGACACTTTTTACAAAATAGTGTTTCAATAAAATATGAATATTTCTATAGGCATCTAATTCACATCATACATTCCTCATTAGTTGTAACTTTAAACAAATAACTACATCGTATTAATTAAGACTTCACCAAAAATTTAGTATAAAAAAGGGGTAGGGCACGCTGCCCCATATTACCCTGACCGTATATCAGGCGGTGGGTTATTCGTTACAATCATGTTGCGACGAGGCGAAGTTCAACTGAAGCGCGTCACAGGGCAGAGAAATGCTAAGCTAATTACACTGCACTATATATGGCAGACGTGCGCGCTGGAAGAAATAGTTTATGATATTCTGAGCTGGAAACTACAAACTCCCAACATTATTGCAAACCCAGAGAGAATTTACTCAAATATATTTTAAATATTTCCATTAGAAGTTTTCGAAATGAAAAAGTTATAATCAACATTCTCCGATTTTGGGAGTGTATTCTGCATGAATATTCATGAAAATGAGTGACGTTTGATTTGTAACCAGACCAGCTCAGGCAGACGTTTGACAACCAAGGACAACCAAATACGTCAGGAAAATATTTCAAATTGAATGATATTTAAATCTATTTGAAAAGCGTATTTGATTTCCTTTGAGTTTATTCGTGTATATGCTCAAAACATTATACATTTTGATGCCTCCCAAGCCATATTCGGAAGACATAAAATATAACACTATGATCAAATTCCGAGTTTTGTTTCCGGAAAAAAATTCAAACTATTAACTACCTATGTCCATGTTGCCTATATGTGCTGGTAGTTGAAACACTTGACTAAAATATGCGACCCATTTTACCTCCGAAATATGGTGATAAAATAGTTAGGCATGTAATTTCTTACGGAGTTTCACACTTTTATTGTAGTGTTCAGTAATCTCGCACCGGCTGCAACTACGTTCGTACGATTCATTCATAACGTGCAAGCATTATCGATATAATTTTTTGTAGCCTAACTCGTCGCTCTGACGATAGGCTGAGAAGCTGATCAAACGTGTGCTCTGGCGTAGTGATGACGAGGGATCAGAGCCTTGCGGAGGTAGCCTGTATACGCACACCAGCGATAGTACGAAGCGCATGCCATTCATTATCATCAAACACTATTATTAATAGATTGAATTTCGAACTGAATTCATATATAACTCGCCCCGGTCGGAGGGAAGTATTGCCCCGCACCCAATGCCTGTACATTAGCTGTTAATCAAGGCAATGTATGCGCATAATTCGAGTGAGAAGGAAATTAATCGCAAATGATAAGATATATTGAAATCGATTATCGATTCGTCAATATTTAAGTAATTAAAGAAAAATATACGGAGGTTTATAGAGCTCTAATCCTGACACTTATTGAAAAATATGTATTATTTGTAAACACAATTCCAACAAACTCTTATTCAAATATCCAACCATTCTGTACATATGAATAGCATGCTTCTATATGATTGACATTCACAGACATGTTGTCATTATTTGAAGTTAATTGTTAATAAATACAAATTCCGTCTTTAGACTCAGTAATTATAATAAAAGTAAGAAAAACATTCATGTTGTTAGTTCTCTGGGAGCTACAACAATAAATTCAAATGAATAGTTAATCTGATGACCGTCATTAAACTGGAATTGATTAGTCAAACATAAAATCTTCAAGGAAAAGCCTGTTTTCATCGCAGTGTTCAGTATTCTCACGTTGAATGCGTAAGATATCTTATGAGCCTCTAATAAAAGCAAAAATATTCAAGTATTAGAAAGAGCATGTGCTCCCTAAAGAGCAAACGATGTGTGTGTTCAGACGTATATAAAGTTATGTATGAAGTATGTATTATTGACAATATCAACATTACGCGTAATATGCTTTCAGGTGTTAATACAGTATATCTACATGACACACACACCCTCCAACGCAGATAGTATTGTCTTCTCGATAACTTTACAATTTTTAAAATGAAGCAATGGGATTCAAAAATTATATGTTTAAACTTTGATAAATTACTTACATAATACAAAAATGGAAAATATGTGTGAAAACGACATCAACGCATCCACATCTCAGCGCAGTCTCCTCTGTGAATGAAGGCCTCGTGAGGTCAAAAATATTATGCAGAGATACTGAAATAGTTTCCAACATTCAAGTTAACCTGAATTGATTGAAATACTTTTGCTATATTCCGAAAAGAACTGGACCTGGTGATGACTCCTAGCGTCCTCGGGCTCAAGAAATAAATAACAACTGTTAGACCAATACTGGAAACTACTGTAAAACCAAGAATTTAGCGAAAATATTGTGTCTAAATATACTATTTCTATTTAAGACAGACAAACATTATTTTGTTCAGCTGAATTCAGTATCATGACTACCCAACACACAGACAACATGGAAGTAGTTCTTCATTCCTTTACAGGTACTGAGTTTAAAGACAAAGTTGGGGTCTTAAATGGTATGAAATATTTTAACGACTTGACAGTGGAACACAATCGACAATCATGTACAAGGAGACTGCACGTGTACTGTTAGTGTTCACTGACAGTCTGACACTGTTCCTCTACGGCGCAGAACAATAATGTCTGTTGTTCGTCTGTTCGAGTACAGACAAATGGCGCAGAACAATAATGTCTGTTGTTCGTCTGTTCGAGTACAGACAAACGGCGGAGAACAATAATGTCTGTTGTTCGTCTGTTCGAGTACAGACAAACGGCGCAGAACAATAATGTCTGTTGTTCGTCTGTTCGAGTACAGACAAG
>NW_025939503.1:6972-16572 GCF_000764305.2 Hyalella azteca | reverse complement strand
GCACATGCTCCCTCCCCCACCAGAACATCGTTTGCTCTTTAGAGAGCACATGCTCCCTCCCCACCTGAACATCGTTTGCTCTTTAGAGAGCACATGCTCCCTCCCCCACCAGAACATCGTATGCTCTTTAGAGAGCACATGCTCCCTCCTCCACCTGAACATCGTATGCTCTTTAGAGAGTACGTGCTCCCTCCCCCACCAGAACATCGTATGCTCTTTAGAGAGCAATTGCTCCCTCCCCCACCAGAACATCGTTTGCTCTTTAGAGAGCACGTGCTCCCTCCCCCACCAGAACATCGTATGCTCTTTAGAGAGCACGTGCTCCCTCCCCCACCAGAACATCGTATGCTCTTTAGAGAGCAATTGCTCCCTCCCCCACCAGAGCATCGTTTGCTCTTTAGAGAGCACGTGCTCCCTCCCCCACCAGAACATCGTTTGCCTTTTAGAGAGCACATGCTCCCTCCCCCACCAGAACATCGTATGCTCTTTAGAGAGCAATTGCTCCCTTCCCCACCAGAGCATCGTTTGCTCTTTAGAGAGCACGTGCTCCCTCCCCCACCAGAACATCGTTTGCTCTTTAGAGAGCACATGCTCCCTCCCCCACCAGAACATCGTTTGCTCTTTAGAGAGCACATGCTTTTCATTTTTTAACATTTTTTCATCATGTCAATTAGATTGAATTCATTATTAAATTTCATTTGGCCACCAAAATTACAGCTATAATGACGACAAAAATTTCATCTGTAACTAAACTATTATTGCTGCAGGACGGTCACGCGTTACAATACTCAGATGAGTCATTATAATGCAAGTCCAGCAGACAGGAATGATGGTTTATTTATTGAATTGAAGAATTAAGGTCACTTAATTTATATACTTGGAAGGAACTTCTATGGTTTGAAAAGGTATTAAGTAAAATATGATATTATTATTAGACGTTAAATAAATTCATATTTCGCCAACGTGAAGCCTCGTCGATTTATCATTAATATATAACAAACGTTCGGCTGGTTGCAAGACTAACAACACTTTACCGTGTATGGTACTGAGTACATAGCGAACAATCTGTCTATATTTATTTGAAACTCTTTTTGATGGCAATTCTGGCTTGAAGATCGATCAATCAATAGGAGTATTCGCGCATAATTTTTTTCTTCAGGAAAACCTCACAAAAAATGGACTTGCGATGAGCAACTGCGTCATCGATTAGGCAACAGGAATTCTGATAAATAGTAATTAATGAAGAATTTATTTCAATGGCTTACATTGGCTTGAGGCATCGCGTTCCTGAACAAATAATTTGGGAGAAGAAGAGGCGATTAAGGACGACATTCGAAACGTCGTTAATATATTATTATTACATACCGACCCTGACCTTTGATCAATCAACGTTATCTAAAAGATTTTTCGTCTCCTTATAAATTGTAATGCTTCCTCTCTGGACGTTAACCGCACGTACATTTAGATGAGGATTCGGCCATCCAATTTTTTAATCACTTACCTCTACCCACTTTTTTTTTTAATGCCTATCAATGCAGAAGTATTTCTAATATATATGAACAATATTTGATATACATTATTACCGAACATATAATGTGAGGCAAGTGCTCGTGAGTCAGTTCAGTTGCATCACAAACTAAAATATTACGATAAGGCGGAGGTCGAATGCATTAGTGCCCAGCTTGGGCGAGTATAATGACTGCATTGAAGTAAGAGGACATTCATTTTTGTTCATAAAATTTTCTGAAAGGCTGTAAGTTATTTGAAAAAGTAATTACCCTCTTCGTCTTCAATATTATTAGCGAGTATGTTGCCCATAAAATACAATAAAATTTATAGAACCATGAACGTGGTACTGGAGGACAGAGTCCGTTGTTATAAGTTATTTATGAGTCCGTTCAACCACGACACAGTCTTCAAGATTTTCTAATTTCTGTGACCAACCGTCAGGAACATATCATTTAGTATCACTTAAATACAACTATTACTCTGAATGATGATGATAAATGACTTAATAATGAATCAGCGCAGTCTCCCCGTGAAGAAATATTTAGAATTAGAAAAAATATT
This sequence comes from Hyalella azteca, assembly GCF_000764305.2. Lineage (NCBI taxonomy): Eukaryota > Metazoa > Arthropoda > Malacostraca > Amphipoda > Hyalellidae > Hyalella > Hyalella azteca. The sequence goes on along the minus strand of NW_025939503.1, from coordinate 14,502 downwards.
TCAGGATGGACATGAATATATGACTATTCCTTCGTACCTAAACTGTTCAATGTTCATATGCAGTTCACTACATGGCATCTAGGGTCTTCCAGGTGAAAAATATGTTTTGAAGTGGTAGGCACAATGTATTACCTGTAACCAATGTAAGTCATCAATGTAATTGCCAATAGATGAATGATATCATAATTAAATCAGTGACGCTGGGACGCGTAGATTTACAATTTAGTGACAGTGCGTCTGTCAATTCACATGAGATACAACATGTCAGCTAATTTTAGTCCCTCCTCAAATAGTTATTTTTGCTTGAGACAATAACTAATGAGGGAGACTATGCTAGAATATGCTCCCGTGACTTCCGTATACTTTAATATAAAGTTTTACATCACACTCGAGCCACGAAGCCACAGAAACGAACCAGCTAATCACATGATAACTAATTTTTGTCTTGCAAAAATCAGTTGCAACTGCATGAAGATTGTAACTTTCATGAAGCAAGATAACCTATTGCATTTACTTTGAATAATGCATAAATTGGTTGTGAAATCTTTATGCAAAATATATTAATACCTAAGTATTGGAAGTGCACACAATTAGTGTTTGTATATCAAACAATCAAAAGCCCATTGATGATTGAGTATTCAACGGCGTTTAATGAGGTGACCCATTAAATCTTTAATAGAAATAGAAGCAGTCGCTTTGAAATCAGAAATATCGCAATTGGAAATGGAATAACCCTGATATTGACTTTGATATAAGAGTCAGGAAAATATTTTAAATCCAATAATATATAAGTCTATTTTAAAAACACATCAAGTGTCTTCGATATATCTTGAGTTTATTAATGTGTATGCTCAAAATATGACATTTATATTGTCTCTCAGGTCACAGTCGACAAACATAAAATATGCCACTACGATAAAATTCCTCTTTTGTCTGCATGGAAGAGTTTTTGTAATGAGATTATAAACTATATCCATGTTGCCTCTGTTGTCATAACCATGTCGTGTCCTAAAAATTTGCGACGATTAGAATATACGACACATAACTTCAGTCAAAATATTGATATAAGATAGTTAAACATGAAATTCTTGTAAAATCTCCCATTGTTATAGTAGTGTTCAGTGTTGTCGGAGTTGCGACCACATCACCATTTCGTAAGAAAATAAAAATTTTATTTACATGTATAAAAATAATTAGGAGGCCTTAATCGTCACCGTGACGAGCGGCTGAGAAGCTGATCGAACAGATACTTTTCGTGCACGCAGGCAAGTATCAGTAAATAAGATACAACAGTAAAATTTGTATCTTATTTACATATATTATGTACTTATTTCCACCAAACTTTCAATATTTAACGCTACTTCTAACTTGAAAATGAGTCTTTGTTGCATTCGAAACATTAATGAACAAAAACTACTTCCTGAAACTTGCCTTTCATACTACCGTCATCTGAAGAATTGTTCCACTGCCTGATAATTTAAATCAACGAATTCTCTGGTCATCAATCGCACTTGTATAAACCAGTTAATTCTGCCATCTAACTAATAATTTTTTTTAATTTGTATCCTATTTAACGTTAGTATCCTATTATTGTAGGAACGTATACGTTTAAAATTTCCTTGTTATATCCTATTTAGTTGTATTAGGTATTTATGTCCACCAAAATTTCATTTGACGTCGGATGACAGGACGACAGACGTCGGATGACAGGACGACAGACGTCGGATAACAGGACGACAGACGTCGGATGACAGGACGACAGACGTCGGATAACAGGACGACAGCCGTCGGATAACCAACGTTTTTGACAAATAGTTTCTTTAAACTTGAAGTTATTAATCTGTTATTGAAAAATAAAATTTCTGGTATATATAAATGGTATTTTGAGCCAGGCAATCTGGTATTCTCGGAGAGAAAAAAGTTGGCACACTGTTGCAGAGTTTGTATTTTTGGACCCTGAAGTCACTTAGGGGAGGGCACAATATACAGTATCTTAGTGACGGATTGGACATTATTTCCTAAATATATACTGACGATTAATGGCCTAAGAAAGCAGCACAATTATCAGGGAGACGAACATTTATTCAGATGACGTTGGTATATCAAAAGGCAGATATAGTAGGTTAAAATAATATGTTAACGACGTTTCGAATTTAAAAACATTCATTTTCATATAAATAAGGAGCAAAGAATAATGTTCTTGGATGTATGTACATGACACCTGTAAATAGGATATAATATTTGATATAATCATTAGGTTCTCTTGAGCTCATATAGACAATACATTACCGTAACAATACAGAGCCGTACATACATTAACATACATACAATACAGAACACATGCTCTCAAGCACACAGAGCCTGTTGATCAACTTCATTCATAGTGAATACAAAGCAAGGCTCTGCATTCATAATGATGATAAACTGAATAAAATTATTATAATAATGGTGAGACATGCAATCATTAATCATATGTTGGAGATGTTATGGGACAGGTTGAATAATTATTGCTGCGTCTGAATAGCTTCCTCATAATAACGTATTAATCATATATGGTATAAATTCGCAATTACAATCACAGCTGATGAATTGATTGCTAATTTATGTCAAATTATAACCAATAATTTGATTCAATACAATGTCCGAAGAATAAATTAGTCGCGTAACTCACCAATAAAGGCAGTTCTTGTCAGCTATGCTCAAGTCACTAAGGTTTGCTACATCAAGTTGACAGTGCCGTTACATGCATGGGTTGCTAACTGTATAACTACTGGCTTCCAACTGACATGTCGCGGTCGGTTCCTTCTGTTGTCGCCTCCCATTCAGTGCCTTCTAGAACTTGATTTTATACTCATACTGTCATACACACAGTTTGTCTACATATTGAAGACGATGAAGACAATAACAATTTTAATTAGCTCGTTGCTTTTCATGGGTTTTTATAACAAAAATTAATGTCCTTTTACCTCAATGCAGTCATTATACTCGGCCAAGCAGGGCATTGAGGCATTAGCTTCTCCCAAATTATTCGTTTAGCAACGCGGTGCTTCAAGCCAATGTAAGCCATTGAAGTAAATTCATCATTAATTACTACTTATCAGAATTTCTGTTGCCTAATCGATGACGCAATTGCTCATCGAAAGTCAATTTTTGTGAGGTTTTCCTGAAGAAAAAAGTTTTGTGCGAATACTCCTATTGATTGACTGATCTCCAAGCCAGAATTGCCATCAAAAAGAGTTTCAAATAAATATAGACAAATTGTTCGCTATGCATTCAATACCATACACTGTTAAGTGTTGTTAGTCTTGCAACCGGCCGAACGTTTGTTATATAATAACGATAAATCGACTAGGCTTCACGTTGGCGAAATATGAATTTATTTAACGTCCAATATTCATATTTTACTCAATACCTTTTCTAACCGTAGAAGTTCCTTCCAAGTATAATAATTAAGTGACCTTAATTCCTCAATTCAATAAATAAGCCATCATTCCTGTGTGCTGGACTTTCATTATAATGACTCAGCTGAGTATTGTAACGCGTGACCGTCTTGCAGCGATAATAGTTTAGTTATGGATAAAATTTTCGTTGTCATTATAGCTGTGATTTTGGTTTCCAAATGGAATTTAGTAATGAATTCAATCTAATTGTCATGATGTAAAAAATTTCAGGAAATGAATATATGTTTTGCTAAAGACTATGATGACTTGTGTCCGATTTCTGTTGGCTACGAGAGCAAGAATGTAAACTTGCAGTACATGATGCACCCTGGCTAGCAGCTCCGTTAAGAAATTTTATATTAAAATTAGTATTTAATAATGATCTGCAATTAGTAATAGCGTTTTACGCGTGACACACTTGATGATATCTGTACCTGTTCGCTCCAGCAGATGTTTTCTCACACTCAATGCCTGCAAATTAGCCTCGAGTCCCCAAGTCAAGTGAAGGCATTCGTTATAGTCATCACATCCTCGAAATTAATCCTAAATGCAAGTTATTTTAAATCAACAACAGTAATGGCCAATCTGGACGACGGGGGAAGGTTGAGCGCGACCCTGGCACCTCCATCAATGGATGATGGCGGGCTCGGTGCGTGCTGATGCAGTCATGTTCTAGGATGCAGGGGTTAGTTATCCCTGCTTCGTAATCACACAAGTTCACGACTTTCTCATATCGAAGAACATTAATAATTTGTTCGAAGCTTCCTTGAAACATTTCTTTATTAAGTCTCCAATTGCTTCACGTGAGAACGATTGCATGGACCGCCACAAAACGCATGCCAGTTCCCTACCTCATCCCCCCCAACCCGCGGGGACCACTTCCCTCCCACCGAGCGGGAGTTGCGCGCCGATCTTTGCTGAAATAACAAGAAAGACAACAGAATTGACCATTCTCCATGCATTTACACAATGTTCCTAATTTATGCACAAGTTCGCTCGTGAGACTTGAATTTTGTAGACCAATTCAAACACTGATTAATACAGAGAACACAGCAACAGGTATCGTTGTAGCAACACAGAGAATGCAGGGAGATAATTGTAATGTCGCTATATTGTAAAGCGACGAGTCTCAGCGTCACTGATGCAATAGAACTTAGATTCAATTATCAAAGAAATCATCTCTTCGCTTTGAGATTTTGCGTTCCACAATTAGGGAACAACAATTTTTGCGACAATTATGGAAGAAGTGAGTGCATTTAATGGTTTGCATTGTGAATAAAATGAATTTTGACGGTGATCTGAGTAGCGACGAGAACAAGATACAATAAAGTTGATGTATAGGTTTAGGCTGCATGCTCTCTGAAACTTCTTCAAGCTCATTCAATAATGTGGAAAATTTGTAGGTCTTGATAGTCTTGAAATGCCTCGTATCCTACGGAACAACTGAAATCTAGAAACGATTTTAAACCTCCCGTCCGTTGAAAACATTTTATCAAAAGGCCAGTCTTTTAGATCTGCTAACAAAAACGAAGGGTGGAAAAAACAGTGAATATGGTATAAGCTTAATATATTTATTGAAATAACTGGCAAAAAACGTAAGTTGAACCTATAGCCCAGGCTCCAGTTTGTAGGAACCTCTGACAGCGCACGCTCCAGCCACTGATGATTATGAAGCTGTGGGTGCACACCAGGAATGTTAATTATAAGTTATAGTTATATAGTAATAGTTATAAGGCAATAGTTATAATTAAGTTATCAGTTATAGTTAAATTATCAGTTATAGTTAAGTTATCAGTTATAGTTAAGTTATCAGTTATATGATGACAGACGTCGGATGACAGACGTCGGATGACAGACGTCGGATGGCAGACGTCGGATGACAGACGTCGGATGACAGACGCCGAGCAAAGAAGAGGAATATCTAGTAAATACCTGAACATACGTGAACAGGTTGCTTTCAGTTTGTCTGTAAATGAAAGGAGACCATATGAGCAGTCACGACCAGACCCATGATCAAATTGTATCGTGCTGCTCCCATCGAAGAACTGTTTATATGCAAATTATTAACTTAAGTTTAAATTTCCAGGTTCAATATAGACAAATATATTCACTTAAACTAAGGGCTCTAAATCTAAGGAAGCGTCTGGAACCGTGACCGGCTAGGCCGACTTCAACAACACAAGTGAAGACTAAGGCGCGACCGGCTGAAGTCGGCTACGCCGATGTATATGGTCACGTCACATGCACACGGGTTGCATCGTTTTAGACAATTGCGAACTAGTCAACAAAAGTAAAAAAATCGGCGACAGGCCTATCCGGGCCTATTCTTCAATGCCGAAGATACTATACTATACTAATATTATAATAGATTTCAATTTATCTTAGCATATGTGATTCATTTCCTCTACATTATAACTCCGACGAATACATTGCCTTCGCGGTCAACGTACAGGCATTGGGTGCGGGGAAATATTTTCCTCTGAAGGGACGAGTAATATATGCAAGTACGGGGACACATGAGCTTGAAATTCACTTTATTAAAATAGTGAACGACATCAACGCATCCACATCTCAGCGCAGCCTCCCCTGTGAATGAGAGCCTCCATAGTTAAAAAATATTATTTAGAGAAACTGAATTATTTTCCAACATTCAAGTGTAACCTGAATCAACTGAAGTACTTTTGCTATATTCAGAAAAGAACTGGAACTGGCGATACTTCGTAACGTCCGTGGCAGCTGTTAAATTAGTAACATCTGTTATTTCAATACCGGTAACTACTTTATTGGCCCGTAGGTCGTCAATTTCATATAATATATTTACAACGCTATTATAACAAAACTCAGGAGAAAATTTCACGAATATAAACATTCACTGAACAATAAGTGATAAAACTACTAATCGGAGAATAGTTATAGCAGAAACTAAATTATTCTCAAATTAGGCTGCTGGACGCAGTGCAATTACAGATTTCGATATTTGCACTACAGTACTAACTACTAAAAATTATTCTATGCAGAAGTAGGCAAGCTTAAGTGTTCCAAAATCTTTTGCGTTATTATTAAAATTAATAATACACGATTAAAAATTACTTTTTACAGACAACACTTCTGAAGAATCCAGTGTCTCCAAAGTTACAATGAATTTCTAATTATATTTTCGAATATTAAAAAATTAATTTTTCAATTTTTTTAAGTATATAAAAATTGTTTTCATAATTATTGATTCTGTCAATTAATTCATGCATTGCCTCCGACTTCACACAAGCGTGCAAAATTTCAGATCAATTGGAGAGGTAAAAGTGTGCCAAATATCAATTATAATATTTGTAGCTGACAAAATTATTTTTTAAATTTTTTTTAATATCGAATTTTTTTATATTCAAAATTATTTATTTTGTCATTTGATTCAAGCATTGTCTCCAACTTTACGTAAGTGTGCAAAATTACAGATCGATTGGAGAGGTAGAAGTGTGTTAAAAATCGATTATATGATTTGTAGCAGACAGACAAACAACAGGAAGTGAAGTTAGAGAGTAGTGTTGTAATAAAAATCAGTCGATGAACATTCAACATTTGCTACCCGTAAATTCTACAGTGATGGAAAAATTTTAAACGGAACTCGGTCAATGAATTAATGTGACTGTAGAGGCCGCATTTACGCAGTGAAATGCCTTATAAACGGGCATCAGATTATAAAAATATATAATAATGAGGGCTGTACGATAGGAAAGTACACATACAGACTGTGTGTTCTACCGATATGAAAATTGCTTCTTCAGAAATTAATAAAAATGTAACGGAACACTTGCGCCGCGAAGTAGGAGGGGGGGGGGTGTAGCATGAACATTTTCCTGTTTATGCTACACCCCCCTGGATCATGATCCTGTCGTCCAGTTATCCGATGTCTGTCGTCCTGTTATCCGACGTCAGTCGTCCTGTTATCCGACGTCTGTCGTCCTGTCATCCGACGTCTGTCGTCCTGTCATCCGACGTCTGTCGTCCTGTCATCCGACGTCTGTCGTCCTGTCATCCGACGTCTGTCGTCCTGTCATCCGACGTCTGTCGTCCTGTCATCCGACGTCTGTCGTCC
>NW_025939503.1:1112-6967 GCF_000764305.2 Hyalella azteca | reverse complement strand
CTGTCTCTTATACACATCTAGATGTGTATAAGAGACAAGTATAATGACTGCATTGAGGTAAAAGGACATTAATTTTTGTTATAAAAATCCATGAAAAGCAACGAGCTAATTAAAATTGTTATTGTCTTCATCGTCTTCAATATGTAGACAAACTGTGTGTATGACAGTATGAGTATAAAATCAAGTTCTAGAAGGCACTGTGAATGGGAGGAGACAACAGAAGGAACCGACCGCGACATGTCAGTTGGAAGCCAGTAGTTATACAGTTAGCAACCCATGCATGTAACGGCACTGTCAACTTGCTGTAGCAAACCTTAGTGACTTTAGCATAGCTGACAAGCACTGCCTTTATTGGTGAGTTACGCGACTAATTTATTCTTCGGACATTGTACTGTCTCTTATACACATCTAGATGTGTATAAGAGACAGGCGCGGCACTGACCGCTGGGCGCTGACGGACTCAAGTTCAATTTGTAAATTACGAGCGAGCATGCGGAGCGGTGGACACTGACGTGACCTAACGATCGTTTATGTTACGACAGTAATTTTCCTGCCATGCATTCCTGGCTCAGCTGGATGATTACACGCACGATAATTCCATGTCATGAAATTGGGGAAATTGTTGCCGTTTCATCCGTGCCCTTCGTATTTTTTTTATATATCTCATCTGGTATAATAATACGAGTACGACACTGTGCGGTCACGTAGTACAACTTTCGTCAATACAGAAAAAATATAACTCAGTACTCACTGCAGTGAGTGACAGAAAGCGCATTTTCTCGTCGACGAAAACATGAAGTCACGGACGGACAGACAGACGGACATGGCGAGCACAATAGTGCATTTTTTCTACAAAGAGAAAATGCGCTAAAATGTTGAGGAAAAATATGTCAATGTTGGTGAATTAGAAACAAAACCATGTCAGTGAATATTTGATAAACTCATATTAACAATACTGAAAATCTGGAATGGTTATAAAAATTTCAGTGGCGACGGTTGATTAACTCAATTAAAAAATTTTCATGAAACTTGAATTTTGCGTATAATTCGCACATTAATTGTCACAAATTTTATAATGAAACAATTTCCTATTGTATGAAAAATGGACCATAAACTTTTTTTTTAACATTGAAATTTATTTCATTGAATAGCATGGGGCCGCAAAAATCCTATAACCTCCAGTCACCAGAAAATATTCTACATAAGAGACATTAATTTTTCTATCAACATTTGTGCACTCAAAGAAATAAGTGAGATTTTGACACCTCCCCTGAGAAGTTACGCTTTCCAATAGGAAGGTACTGTATACTATACCCTACCCACTAAGCTGATTCATTGTCCAAATTTATAAACTCAATATTGTTCTAATTATGGATAATAAATCTATTAAAAATAGTGTTTGAAGATACATGCGCCTCTAAACTGTCATTTGCGTCGCACAGGCAACTGCCGCATGTAACTGAGTACTCGACATCATCCAGCAGTTATACATATAATTAGCTCCTTAGCCTCTCGTCTGAGCGACGTACAAGGCGTTCAAAAATATGATCCAAAGCTAGTCCAAAATGACGTAAATCTTCACTACATAGTCGAGACCGACCCGAGAATACTGAACACTGCTCTGAAAAATCGATATTCCTCAAAAATTTCATGCCTAACTATTTTATTCCAATTATTCGACAGTCAAAATATGTCATATTTCAATCCGGTGTCGCAACTTTTCAGGGCACAACATGGATATGCCTACAAATGCAACGTGGATATAGTGTATAATTTCATTACAAAACTCATTTATAGAGACAAAGAAGAAATTTTACCATAGTGGTATATTTTATGTTTGTTGAATGTGAGTGTGTGACCTGAGAGACAATATAAATGTGATATATTTTGAGAATATACATTAGTAAACTCAAGATATATCGAAGATACTTGATGAGGTTTTCAGAATAGATTTAAATATTATTGGATTTAAAATATTTTCCTGCTTTGTATATAGAAGTCAATATCAGGGTTATTCCATTTTCAATCGCGACATTTCTGATTTAAATGTGACTGGTTTCACTTCTTATAAAGATTTTATAAGTCACTTCATTTGATGCCATTGAATACTCAATAGGGTTCTGATTGTTTGATTTATTATCAATAATTTTGTATATTTTATGTAATTAGATATTGTACTTTTCATAATGATTTCACTAAAAACTTATACATTTTTCAAATTAAATCAGCTAGGTTATGTTGCTACATGAAAGTTGCTTGATAAGAGAAAAATCAGATATCTTGTGATTAGCTGGTGCGTTTCTGGGTCTATGTGGCCTGAGTGTGATGTAAAACTTTATATTAAAATGAACGAAAGTCATGAGACTTATCCTAGCATAGTCTCCCCTATGGATTATTTTCTTTAGAAAAAAACTTTGAAAATGTCATTACCCACAGCTCTTTTGAAAGGCATATAATTACTTAACTTAAATTAACTTATCTCGGGTGCTCTCGAGTTTTCGAATTGATCAACGGAGCCAAAACCACTCTTGCTGCCACAACAGTTTGCTAATAAATGCAAATTTTTAGCTCTCAAGGCAACCGTAACGCGGTTGTCACGGTACGGTCCTTCTCCTGCCCAAGGGGTACGGTCCTCGGTCGTCCTGTGCCACGTTCATGGTTCTATAAATGATATTTTATTCTATGGAACACATACTCGCTAATAACATTGAAGGCGAAAAAGGCAAGAACTATTCAATTAACTCCCTGCTTTTCACGAATTTTTAAAAACAAAACTGAATGTCTTCATACTTCAATGGAGTCATTATATTCGGCCAAGCTAGGCACTAATGCATTCGACTTCCGCGTTATCGTAATAGTTAATAGTAATTAATTAAACAGCAATTTTACCTTCCTTATCTAAATTTTCATATATTTGTCTGCTCAAAACAAATCTAAATGAGACTCCAAATAATTTAAATTAAGACTCCTGCGCGCACCGACTCCACACAATTACTGTCAAAGCGCTCCTATCCTAACAACACAAACGACAACCTCACTTGAACTCGTCCCACACAAATATGAAGCGCACTACAGACAGCGTTAATTTACTGACCAGCCCTACTTATTAATAAATAAGAAAAAAATATCAAGCAAGTTTGATAATAAATAATATTGCAGTAAATAATTTATGCGAGATACCTTGAGCACATTAGCGTCGCCGCGCGGGCGACATTTCAAAAACAGTTTTTCTTCCTGAGGATCAATTACCTCCTACCTAATATAAGGAATTATTAGCTTCAATATTGCTTCTTCTGAACAGATCATGTGCACGCATAATTTGACCGATAACTACGCTATTCAGACTGTACACCATCTGAGCACTAAGCGCCGCCAGACTATCATGGCTGTACAGCCAAATGATTCAAACATTAATTCTTGCTAAGCAGTGCGTTCAGAAATGCATTTAATACTATTGTATTATCAACGTACAATAGCGAAGCGAGCGACTTTCTCTGACCATTAGCGACTCTCCCAAATTATTCGTTTAGGAACGCGATGCCTCAAGCCAATGTAAGCCATTGAAATAAATTCTTCATTAATTACTATTTATCAGATTTCCTGTTGACTAAGCGATGATGCAGTTGCGCATCGCAAGTCTATTTTTGTGAGGTTTTACTAAAGAAAAAAATTATTAGCGAATACTCCTATTGATTGATCGATCTTCAAGCCAGAATTTCCATCAAAAAGAGTTTCAAATAAATATAAACAGATTGTTCGCTATGTATTCAGTACCATACACTGTAAAGTGTTGTTAGTCTTGCAAGCAGCCGAACGTTTGTTATATAATAACGATAAATCGACTAGGCTTCACGTTGGCGAAATATGAATTTATTTAACGTCTAATATTCATATTTTACTTAATACCTTTACAAACCATAGAAGTTCCTTCCAAGTATATAAATTAAGTGACCTTAATTCTTCAATTCAATGAATAAACCATCATTCCTGTGTGCTGGACTTTCATTATAATGACTCATCTGAGTATTGTAACGCGTGACCGTCCTGCAGCAATAATAGTTTAGTTATGGATGAAATTTTCGTCGTCATCATAGCTGTAATTTTGATTGCCAAATGAAATTTAATAATGAATTCAATCTAATTGATATGATGTAAAAAATGTTAGAAAATGAATTTTTGATTTGCTAAAGACTCTGATGACTTGTCTCTGATTTCTGCTGGCTAAGAGAGGAAGAATGTAAACTTGCAGTACATCTCAAACCATGGGTCACAGCTTCGTTATTAAATATTTTAATTAAAACCTAGCTATTAATAATAGTCTGCATGTAGTGATAAATATCGCTTAGTAATAGCGATGTACGCGTGACACACTTGGATGATATCTCTACCTGTTCGCTCCTGCAGATGTTTTCTCGCACTCAATGCCTGCAAATTAGCCTCAAGTCCCCAAGTCAAGTGAAGGCATTCGCTATAGTCATGGCACATTATATGTTAGTTAATATGACTTGATAGACAACATAAATGCCACATATTTTGAGTATATACATACATAAGTCAACGCAAAAAATGTCTTAAGACATTTAAAGCTTACTGCAGAAAAAACTAAAATATTACTTAATAAAGATTATGGACTTTAGTGACATACAAACATATGAATTTTTTTACCGTGATATGCAATTTTATATTTGGATTATGCCAGTTTTCAACGTGGCTATTCTATTACATGTAAAGATTTGTATAGAACGAACAAGAGTGTTATTTATTTATCATTTTGTACCTTCCTGAGGTTCGGAGGATCGCGTACGAAGAAAAATTTATATCAAACTGAACGCCATGTACGCATCCACATCTCAGCGCAGTCTCCCCTGTAAATGAGAGCCTCTGGAGTTAGAAAATATTATTTAGAGAAACTGAAATATTTTACAACATTTTATTCTAACCTGAATTGCCTGAAATATTTCCGCTATATTCTGAAAAGAACTGAACCTGGTGATGACTCCAAGCGTCCTCGGGCTCAAGTAATAAATGATAACTGTTAAACCAATACTGGAAACTACTGTAAAACCAAGAATTTAGCGAAAATATTGTGTCTAAATATCCTATTTCTATTTAAGACAGACAAACATTATTTTGTTCAGCTGAATTCAGTATCATGACTACCCAGCACACAGTCAACATGGAAGTAGTTCTTCATTCCTTTACAGGTACTGAGTTTAAAGACAAAGTTGGAGTCTTAAATGGTATGAAATATGGGAGCGACTTGACAGTGGAACACAATCGACAATCATGTACAAGGAGACTGCGCGTGTACTGTTAGTGTTCACTGACAGTCTGACACTGTTCCTCTACGGCGCAGAACAATAATGTCGGTTGTTCGTCTGTTCGAGTATAGACAACCGGCACAGAGCAATAATGTCTGTTGTTCGTCTGTTCGAGTACAGACAAACGGCGCAGAACAATAATGTCTGTTGTTTGTCTGTTCGAGTACAGACAAACGGCGCAGAACAATGTCTGTTGTTCGTCTGTTCGAGTACAGACAAACGGCGCAGAACAATAATGTCTGTTGTTCGCCTGTTCGAGTACAGACAAACGGCGCAGAACAATAATGTCTGTTGTTCGTCTGTTCGAGTACAGACAAACGGCACAGAACAATAATGTCTGTTGTTCGTCTGTTCGAGTACAGACAAGCGACGCAGAACAATAATGTCTGTTGTTCGTCTGTTCGAGTACAGGGAAGCAGCGCAGAACAATAATGTCTGTTGTTCGTCTGTTCGAGTACAGGCAAGCGGCGGTCTGTTGCCTAGCGCGACTATAGTGACTCTGACTGCTGCTGCTGCTGCTGCTACTGTTGCTGT
>NW_025939503.1:0-643 GCF_000764305.2 Hyalella azteca | reverse complement strand
AAGAACTACTTCCATGTTGTCTGTGTGCTGGGTAGTCATGATACTGAATTCAGCTGAACAAAATAATGTTTGTCTGTCTTAAATAGAAATAGGATATTTAGACACAATATTTTCGCTAAATTCCTGGTTTTACAGTAGTTTCCAGTATAGGTCTAACAGTTGTTATTTATTTCTTGAGCCCGAGGACGCTAGGAGTCATCACCAGGTCCAGTTCTTTTCAGAATATAGCGAAAATATTTCAGGCAATTCAGGTTAGAATAGAATGTTGAAGAATATTTCAGTTTCTCTGAATAATATTTTCTAACTCCAGAGGCTCTCATTTACAGGGGAGACTGCGCTGAGATGTGGATGCGTAGATGGCGTTCACTTTGATATGAAATTTTTCTTCGTACGCGATCCTGCGAAAATCAGGAAGGTACAAAAGGATAAATAAAATATACGTTTAAAAAATACTTTTTAAAGACAACACTTCCTAAGAATCCAGTGTCTCCAATCTTACAGATGTACAATGAATTTTTCATTTAATTTTCGAATATTAAAAAAATTAATTTTTTAATTTCTTTTAATATATAAAATTCTTTTCAATATATAAAATTTTTTCAAAATTATTTATTCTGTTAATTGATTCATGCATTGCCTCTGA
>NW_025939502.1:11842-13679 GCF_000764305.2 Hyalella azteca | reverse complement strand
ACTACCTACCATAGATGTACATGCAATACTTTTTTGTGTAATGCAGTCTTAAACTTTTATAAAATGATCATTTTATATCATTATTTACAAATAAATGGTATTTATATGTCATTATTTAGATTAATTGCAAAGTGTTTGCACTCGTTTGAAAGCGACAAACAAGACGCGTTTAACAAAGCTACTACCATGGATGTTCATGCAATAGTTTTGTCGTAATGCAGTTGTAAAGTTATGTAAAATTAATAATTTATATATATATTTATATATAAAAAGTCCCATTTATAGCCTATTATTAACGTTAAATTTCATATAAATAGGTCTAAAGACGCGTGCTGGTAGCTGGTACCCTGAATGCAAATAATTGGCAATGGGAAAGCTTGGGCTACAATATCAAGACTTTTTGGGCATATTCTTCTGTTTTCAATGAATTTTACTTTATTTGGCTCCCCTGAACAATTTAAAAATCCTAAAAACGCCATCTTAAAAAATTATAACTCCAACAGTTTTCAAGTTACGGCAATGAGAGACATACCATTCGATTTGTAAAAACAATACCTAGCGACTCTGGAAGCCTTTTTTTCAATATGTGCACGGTTTGACTTACATATTTGAGGGGAAGGGATGGGGGGTAAATATGTGAAAAAAATGGGAAGAACGCGAATAAAAAAACGAAGATGAAAATGAAAAATCGGGGCTCTACAGTAGCTAGATATTGTTGTTACAAATCAAATGATATGCGTCTCGACATTGTAGCATGTGATTTGCATAAGTTATAAATTTTTTTAGAGTACCCCTTATTTGCCGTTTTCTATTAATTCCACGTTTTCTTTCATTTTATTAAATTTTCATGAACAAAAAGGTCTTAGATTTCTGTTTTACATATGTGTACCAAGTTTCAAAACGATCCGTCTTTAAACAAAAAAGTTTTGTTGGAGGGTAGCCCTTAAGTAAAATCTAAAGGCTTTATATCTATAAATGTAGCGGTAGCGCTGTAGCGGCAAAACCTCGTATCGCTACTTAAATATGTAGCGGGCGCTACCGCTACCGCTACATTGCCATAAATATAGATCCGCTACCGCTACCGCTACTGAAAATGTAGCGGCCGCTACATGTAGCGCGCTACTGCCCACCTCTGCTAACCTATAATATACGTTAACAAAATATTAACCCCTGACTGTTTTCTTTTTATTGAAGAAAATTGGTTACCCCGAGGGCTCGAGGAAAAGCTTCACATTGAATTAAAAAAGTTATATATACGATCCTACATGCATATTCATATATATACATACATAACGAAAGTATTATAACAATTTATTACCAAAATCAGATGACTGAAGCCCACAAAACTCACGAAAGAGTCCTCGAATCAATTGTGCTCAATAACATCACAAGCACAACCACAACTGACCGAATCAAACTCCTGATTTACTATAAAAACATGAAAGTCAAGAATTTGATAATGAAAAATAATCCATGCAAAAAGTCGGGCCCATTACAAGTAACTAATGTTATTTACAAATATTCCTGCCACAAAGAAGGTTGTAGACTTCTCCAGAACGTAAATTACATCGGTTTGACCAGCACGACTTTGAGCCGCCGCCTAACATGCCACCTCCAGACCGGAGGACCGAAGAACCACATGAGGGAGGCTCATAATGAGACACTCACTCGCGCGACATTGGAGACCCACACCAAAATCGTCATGAGATGCCCAGACGCCACGAGACTGGCCATAGCTGAGGCTCTCATCGTCAAGCAGGAGTCTCCAGCTATTAATTTACAAACTACCGGATTTGTCAGGACGTTAAAATTGTTCTCGTAATTCAAGCTTTGATTC
>NW_025939502.1:0-11610 GCF_000764305.2 Hyalella azteca | reverse complement strand
ACGTGCATTATACCTGCAGATGATTGCTGGACGTGCATTATACCTGCAGATGATTGCTGGACGTGCATTATACCTTCAGATGATTGCTTTTGGTGCATTAAAGTCGCCATGTTTCATATACTTGGCTCCTCCGACGACTATGATGATTGCTTAGATAAAAAGCAATCAAGCAAAAAGTTTATATCTTAAAAATAATCATCAAGGTTTGCTTTCAAGGTTGAGCGATCATTTGATGGAAATTCAGCGACGCCTGCTGGGACAATTGGTCTAATTGGTGCGACCGCTGCGTGACCTTCAAGAGAAACAGATAAGGACAAGGTCGATAATCTCTGCCGTTATCGGCACAAATTAGTCAGCATTTATGAGGATCAAGATTAAATGTAGACAATTTGAAACTGAAAGCAAGAAATAATTTCAAGAGGCTCATATATATGCCCCGTCCAGCACGCTAATTTAATAGGCTCAGACCGCACGTTTTGTTGGCCTTGCTTCCTGGCCTACAGGTGGGGGTTTTTCGCTGTATATTATATAGTTATAAATTATAGTTATATATTATAACTATATATTATAGTTTTATATTATAGCTATGTATATACTATAGCTTTATATTATACCTATATATTATAGCTTTATTCTATGTAGGCTCAGATCGCACGTTTTGTTGGCCTTGCTCCCTGGCCTACACGTGGAGGTTTTTCGCTGTATATTATATAGTTATATATTATAGCTTTATATTACAGTTATATATTATAGCTATATATTACAGCTTTATATCATAGTTATATATCATGGCTTTATATTAGAGCTGTATATTGCAGCTTGTGGCGAACTAATCTTGAATAATTGCCAATTAATCGCGTCACCTCAAAGTTCGGATGGTCTAATTGTCACGTCCACCAATGACCGGAAATTAAATGCAACTTCCCTATTGGTTTTATCAGCAAGAGCTTGGACGGAGCGGATAGTTACTCAAACAAACTTTCTTAAATTTATTTATTAAAGATAAACGGCAAATTGAAACTAAACAAATCAAACAGGTGCGGCATAGGAATTAAACGAACTAACAAAATTAAATTCGGAGGAAGCTAAAGTGCGATGAGAGCAAAATGCGAGGAGAGAGCTAGAGCATTGAGATCCGAGAATAACGCACGATCCTACAACAGAAAACAGAAAGTAAATATCTACGCATGACAAGTCGTTATATACACAAAAATCACTATATTCCATCAAGTATTCCAAGCTAGATTTCACCACCTTAGCACGCAACTCACCCTGGCATCTGAGTCAAAATCCTATAAGAGAGGAACCAGGACGCAAGTCGGGATCGGCATAGTATCTGCATGACGGCTATAATCAATTTAACACCACGTTAGAGTCGGTCCTACTTAAACTTCGTAGTCTGACATACAGTAGTGGGAAATTTGCAGCAACACTTCATTACATAGCTTTATATTATAGCTATATTACAGTTTTATGTTATAGCTATATAATAGCTTTATATTGTAGTTACATGTTATAGTTACATGTTATAGTAATTGTAGTTACATGTTTATATTGTATGTTACATGTTATATTTTAGTTTTATATTATGGCTCTATTTTACAGCTTTATGTTATAGCCTAATTTTGTATTTATTCACACGATAACAGTTATCACGCTCTTAATCATCACACGGTGAGTGCTTCTTTCCATACAAAGAAAATAAAATACTCATGATAAAAAATGCGTAATATTAAGAAATATTAATAATACAATGAATATTAGTGAAAGAAATATGCCTGTTCCGTAGCAATAAACTTTGTTAAAGAGTCACGCAATTATAAAGATGCTTACAGGTTAGGAAACTATCCTAAGCTGTGATAAAATATCTCAAACAAATGTCCATATATAGAAAATTAGTATATTTTCAACGTTCAAATATAAATGTAGAATATGTATTGACATGAAAATTTACAAGAAGAGACCGTAATATATAAATATATCAAAATTATCAGTAAAAATATAAATAAATCTTGGGAGAATGGCTACAAATTGAATATATAGAAAATGAAAAACATTGAATACAAAATTTTAGCGAATGAAAGTAAAATTACAGGAAATTGAAGACTAAATAAATTAATGTAAGGAGGTGGCATGCGTGGACGGTATTCAGGATACCGAGTGATAGATATGAATGTGCTGAATTTCAGCATGAAAGTGTGTTATTGTTTACAGTATTGTTTACAATATTGTTTACAATATTGTAAACAATATTGTTTACAATATTGTTTACAGTATTGTTTACAATATTGTTTACAATATTGTTTACAATATTGTTTACAATATTGTTTACAATATTGTTTACAATATTGTTTACAACATTGTTTACAACATTGTTTAAAATATTGTTACAATATTGTTTACAATATTGCTTACAACATTGCTTACAACATTGCTTACAATATTGTTTACAATATTGTTTACAATATTGTTTACAATATTGTTACAATATTGTTTACAATATTGTTACAATATTGTTTACAATATTGCTTACAATATTGTTTACAGTATTGTTTACAATATTCTTTACAATATTGTTTACTATATTGTTTACAACATTGTTTACAACATTGTTTACAATATTGTGAACAATATTGTTTACAATTTTGCTTACGATATTGTTTACAATATTGTTTACAATATTATTTACAATATTGTTTACAATATTGTTTACAATATTGTTTACAATATTGTTTACAGTATTGTTTACAACATTGTTTACAATATTGTTTACAATAACATATTGTTTCATATGGGAGCGACCAGGAAAATGTTGTATATTAATATGAAGGAAAACATAAGAGTTCTAAAGCACCAGTGGCATAATGGGATTAGAGTCAGAAGGTAATAGAGTAGCAGTACAGTCTATAGGAAAGATACGTCGTCCAAATTAAAAAAGAGAATTAAAAAATATAACTCAGTACTCACTGCAGT
This sequence comes from Hyalella azteca, assembly GCF_000764305.2. Classification (NCBI taxonomy): domain Eukaryota; kingdom Metazoa; phylum Arthropoda; class Malacostraca; order Amphipoda; family Hyalellidae; genus Hyalella; species Hyalella azteca. The sequence goes on along the minus strand of NW_025939502.1, from coordinate 8,637 downwards.
GAGTGACAGAGAGCGCATTTTCTCGTCGACGAAAACTTGAGGTCACGGACAGACGGACGTACAGACGGACAAACAGACAGACGGACATGGCGAGCACAATTGTGCATTTTTTTCATAAATGAGAAAATGCGCTAAAGAGAAGTGCGAGAGATTAGGAGATGTTAGTACGTTAGTAGAAGTAGAGCAGGTAGAAGAACCTTTAGATGTGTGGTCAGAAGAAAAGATACGCAATAAAATTAAGCAAGAAGATAACATCGATGGGCATCAGAAGTCGGCTGTTTATCGTATGTTGGCCAAAACCAGGCTGCATTTGGCAAGAGTGATGTAGATATACTGTAGGTAGGGCTAAAGTAATTCCGAATAGAATAAAATTAAGCGATAATGCACCAATTTGGCAGAGACATAGGAAATTTTCAGAACCAGTTAATAGGGAAATAGGCAGTGTGAGATTTTAGTTAGGCATAATAGAGAATAGTGAGAATAGGTAGGTATTGCAGTAATTGCCGCCCTGTGTGCAAGGGTGCGTAGCGTTAAAAACCGCCTCGTGTGAACGATTGTGCGGTAAATACCGCAGCGTTTTTTGACGCTTGCGGTATTTGCCGCCCCGTGAGAAAGAGGCTTTAGCATCTGCAGCAGGTGTTAGGAACGTAGCAGTCCCAGGCCACGCTCGAGCGCCCCTTGGGAAGCGCACGGGTCAAAGTAATCGGGTTTCACGCCTCCTCTTCGTTAACAATTTGCTTGTTATTTCCGATTACGAAGCAAGTTACTTTTGCTCCCTTGGCTGAAGGAAGTGACTAATTAGTTTGTGTCTATTGCTTGCTTCGAAAACAATTCCTTTTTTAAAGGCAACAAAAAATTCGGAAACTCACGCGACTGAACCAAGGCTGAAATTTAAATGAAATCTGAGTGATAAAACACCTCGAAAAGAAAAAATTAAGAAAAATTTCTCACAAAACTATTATTTTTAAAATTTGGGAGAAAAATGTGAAATTCTAACAGTTCCCAAATTTTCAAACGAAGCATGAATAATCGAGGTTAATTCTTGAGCCATCGAAAGTCCCAGCAGGCAATGTCAGGTTGAAACAACAAATCTCGTGACGATGTAGTAGCGTTTAGTATTAGTTTAGAGTGAAAATTGAATCAATGTAATTTTTTCAACGTCGAGCATTTCGACGTTGTTTCAACGATGAAATCGAGTTAAACTCTGACTTTAAAATCGCATATATATTCGCGATTTTACTGTCGTATGTCAACGCAATTTCAACGTAGAAACAACGTCGAAATGTACGACGTTGAAAGAATTATGTTGATTCAATTTTCATTCTAAAATTTTTTCAACGTTATTTCAACCCGTGAGTTTTGTTGTTTAAATGTTGATTCGACCTGACATTGCCTGCTGGGTAATCGTATCAAATTAACAGCTATAACGGTAATATTTGACTGCGACGACCTCTTCAGACGTATCAAATTAACAGATATAAAGTTAATATTTGACTACGACGACCTCTTCAGACGTATCAAATTAACAGATATAACGTTAATATTTGACTGCGACGACCTCTTCAGACGTATCAAATTAACAGATATAAAGTTAATATTTGACTGCGACGACCTCTTCAGACGTATCAAATTAACCGATATAAAGTTAATATTTGACTGCGACGACCTCTTCAGACGTATCAAATTAACAGATATAAAGTTAATATTTGACTGCGACGACCTCTGCAGACGTATCAAATTAACAGATATAAAGTTAATATTTGACTGCGACGACCTCTTCAGACGTTCGTTTTGAATTGCCCTGAAACAACAATTTCTAATCATTTTTTAGATTTGTTTTCCAAAAAAACTATATAAATAATTTGTTGTGTATAATATTTATATGATTTATCTCTAATTTTCGCTAACCTCAAAGAATTACTTAAAGTCCTATTCCTCCAGATTGCCAGCAGCTCATTTTGACGAGTTCGAATGAACTCGGCGTGCTTTATTCAAAGCTAAATTAATTTTTAATAACTATTTAGAATAGATAATTCTGTCATTCATCTTAATTGTTTAAGGGGATCGTCTGGGTCCAGGAAAAAATTCTATATTTATTAACCAATCTTACTGAAATTTCACACACATACGAAACTTGTAAAATAAAAAATAATATGCTTGTATGAATTTTTCGGAAAAAAATGGAAGAAAACGAGAAATTAATAGAAAACGTCAAAATAGGGGGTACTCTAAAAAAGTTTCAAACTTTAGCAAATCACAAGCTACAATGTCGAGACACATATCATTCGATTCGTAACAACATTATCTAGCGACGCTAGAGGCCCGATTTTTCATTTTCCTCATCGTTTTTCATTTATGTGCGTATTTCTCAATTTTTACACATTTTCCGCCCTTCCCCCACCCCTCCCACATATATAAGTCAAACCATGCTCGAATTCGAAAAAGAGCTTCTAGAGTCGCTAGGTATGGTTTTTACGAATCGAATGGTATGTCTTTCATTGCTGTAGCTTGAAAATTGTTTTAGTTATTACATTTTTAAGATGCGTTTTTTGGATTTTTAAAATTTTTCAAGGAAGCCAATTAAAGTAAAATTCATTGAAAAGAGAAGAATATGTCAAAAAATTTCTTGATATTGTAGCCCAAGCTTTTCCATTGCCATTTATTTGCTTTCATGGTACCAGCGCGCGTCTGTAGACTTATTCATGTCCAGTTTAACATGAATAATAAGCTATAAATGGGACTTTTTTTGTATATATGCATATATAAAATATTCATTTTACATAACTTTACAACGGCATTACGCAAAAACTATTGCATTTACATACATGGTAGTAGCTTTGTTGAACGCGTCTTGTTTGTAGCTTTCAAACGAGTGCAAACACTTTGCAATTAACAAGCATATAGTGAGCAATAAATTCAGATTTAATTTGAAGAAATTTTTGTACACATTGTTAAAAATGTTCATTTTATATATTTTAAAAAATTCTAGAAAAAAACTAGAGCACGCACATGCATCCGGATTGCTGCGTACAGGCCCGTTTACACTAGTGGCAACGACATGCGCTTTGAGTCGTTTGCTGCAGTGCCTCACCGCGCACAACCGTTCACACTACTTCTGTACTCGGTAGTTTGAGACCGCGCGGGCGCGCTTTGAACACTAGTTGCCACCTAGACGTCAATGAGGATGGATGTAACCGAATTTGAGCTGTGGGCCATTGTTCTCGGGTGTGCTGCGGTCCGTCATTCTTCGCACTATGCCAGTTGTAAACGAGAATTTAGCATAGGCATCATAATTAGAGACTTGGCACATTCAAAAAGATACAGTTTATAAAAATATAGTTTATTCTTAAATTAAAAGTTCCAATATTCGTACCGATATTATATCATCCTTTGAATTAGTCGGCTTATGGTGTGCCGGACCAGCGTACACAATCAACCTTACTAGACCACAGATAGCTCTCTACTAACTAAGAATTTAAAAGCAAAGAATAGTCCACAAAAATTCATATCTTTATAGAAAACGTTTCGGAGACCAGCTCCATCGTCAGTTCGTAGAATTTAGAATCACAAATCAGAAGTCACAAATTAATACATTGAAACCATAGAACGAACTGAATTTCTTTAATTAACTAATTTAGATTTTTAATTTGATTTACATTTTTAATTTGATTTACATTTTTAATTTGATTTAAATTTTTAATTTAATTTAAATTCTTAGTTAATTTGCGATTTAAGCATACAATTGATATCAATTATTTAATAGCTATCTACTAAGCGCCGCGCTTGTGTTGCATGAGGCATGGCCCCTGTCAATCGCTAGCTCGTCAATCGGTCAAGAAGCGCATGCAGAGGCTGCAAAGCGCCTCTGCATGCGCTTTGACGCACTTGACTCTCGTGTGTTGCCCCTAGTGTAAACGGGCCTTTAGACGCGACTTTTCAGCAGCTACAAAATGAGCCAATAAAAAGGAAAAACCAAAATTTTCGATTTTTGACCCAGACGATCCCCTTAATTAATGTCGCAGTGAGGAATGGATACAGAAACAAAGGAATTATCTGTAAGAAGTTCTCGCGTGACGCCATAATTAATAACAAGATTCCCTTGCATGCTGGCATATATATAACAATATTTGAACATTGCGCGAACACCGACGAAAGAAGTTGTGTAAAGTTGTCAGAAAGTTGCTACTCATAACTCAGTACAAAAAAATGAAAAAATGGCCGGCACACGAGCTGTACACAAACACGAGCCAAAGACACGAGCTGGACAAAGACACGAGACAAAGACACGAGACAAAGACATGAGACAAATACATTCCATGAAACTACGGGCGAAATAACATTAGTGTCTGGTCACTAATTCCAGAGAGCATTGCTATTGTCACGCTCATCACAAATGTCAGCGCTAAGCCAAGCCAAAGCAGCAAACCCGGGCACGTTCCGAGCTTCTGTTGCCCAGGGTCTAACTGAAGGAATAACCAGGATCGATGAAGGTATAGGCTTAGGCGGCTTATATAGGCCTCTTTAAAAAATCCGGCAAGAAGAGGAAGGAAGCTGGGAATATGGTTATATAGCTAGGGTGACCTTGAAAAAAGGTGCTAGACGAAGTAAAGGCTTATAACTCAAAAAGTATTAAACGTAGAAAGATGAAATAAAAACCACATGAAAGAGTATAACTTCAAGTTTTATTTGGTATCCATGTTACCAAAGTTCTCTATATATTTCATAGTTAAACACATTATTTTTTTAAGATCATGATTCCCCTTACAATGCAGCTAAATTCTGAGCAACGAGTTTTCATTGTCGAACAATTTTACCTGAAAGCTTCACCAACCAAAATAAAGAGAGGTTATTTCACCAAATACAGACAAGAAGTTAGTTTCAACACAATCAAGAAGTAGATACGTCAGTGGAAAGATAAAGGAATGATCCTGAATCAAAACAAAGGTCATTCTGCATGGACGGCGAAGAACTGGAAGATCAGAAGAAAACATTGCCAAGATTAAAGAAAGAATTAATGAATCGCCTTTAAATTTCATACTATGGAGTTACTTGAAAGAAAAAGTATTCAGTACAAGACCAAGCAGCATTGACAATCTGAAGATAAGCAATTCGTGAAGCTGTCGCACTTATTGACCACCTCGCACTTATATTTATTGACTTTGTCTGCAGTAACCGCAAATTTTGAAAAACGTACTGAGCTGTGTATTCAACAGCGAGGAGGTCATTTTGAACATTTATTCAAATCTGAATATAACTTGAAGTTATACTCTTTCATGTGGTTTTTATTTCATCTTTCTACGTTTAATACTTTTCGCGTTATAAGCCTTTACTTTTACCAACTTATTTTGATAAGTTGAGTAATTACGCGGGGCCTTCAAACTACTCGTCACATGAACATAATATGGCTTGAAAAATGTTGCTGCTATATAATTGTTTATTTCGGCGATAAATGATTGATTATAATAGATACTGTAATTGTGGATAAATTGTTTATTTAGACACTTCCTAATGTATCTACATATACAATTTGCCTGATTCGAATCTGTCGATCAAGTTTTAAATCCAGCCTACACATACAGAGTCATAATATACAAGGTAAACGGTAGCAATTATTGCTTGTTTGCTTAAGGAATTTTTGAACGCAACAACACGAGTAATTTTCACCCAAAACATAGCAAAAAATCAACATCGGTGAATAAGTCCACGGGTTTTGGCTCGAACATTCACGTGTCTTGTCAAACTGGGTTCATCCGCTCCGCTTGGGGTTCACTTGAAACTCCTTCCAATGAAATTGCAATTTCGCATTGAGAAATTTCTGCAAACGATGCATCAGCAGCCATGATGTATAATTATTTACCATTCAGCTAATTAAGTTCAGCGGCAGTTTTATTTAAGTAAATTATCCAGTTAACCGTCATGCTCAGGTGGCGTTTGATGACTTAGCAGCACAGACTGCGGTAACAGGCAATTAAGGAATGCGGCAAAATTCCTTCATCTTTCCAATTATATTTGATCCAAAGAATAACGAAACAAAGCAGAATAAGAGACATATACCGGCACTGCTGCGTCCGCTGTTACAAAAGTCACGGAATGAAAGTAAGCTTTTGGCAAGACGCGAGGTTCACATGGCGCGTTGTACATGGAACTAATTGTGATCAGGCGCTACACTTCTGATTTGTCTGTCATATTCTATATTCCCAGGATCTCATCAAAGATGGCTCGGAAAATTTTCCTGAAATAAATAATGTGCTTTAAACTGAATCAAGAATAGTCGACGTTTGCCTAATACTGTACAATTTTGCGTATGGAATGTTAAGTAACGGAAGGAGGAATGAGCTCAAGAGTTAATTGATTCTTAGACTTAGGGAAGTGCTAAGGATGGAAAGGAGTTCGTTGTTTTTAATCAGCACGATCACCGATGCGTGAAGCTTTTCCAAACATTAATCAGTCACTAGACAAAAGGAAAGTCTGCTACGCTCCTTAAGTTTCGATTTCTCTTGTAAACACCTGCCCATGTGAACTCATGTCGAGTCTGGAAGATTCGTAAAATCAAAATCCAACCTTAATTTAGAACGCAATAAATCAGAAGATTGAAAAATTATCTGTAAATCTCATCTTTCATATTTCAGTATGCGGTGTCGTGGGAGAAACAAGATGTACACGTGTGATGTTAAGTTTTATTGCGATGGCATTCCATAAACAACTTAGCCATGAGGTTTCTTGGGAAATTCGTTCAAAAAATATAAGAATGCTATTATCAAAACAAGCCACCGAGCCGTTGAATTTATTTTGGGCACCGTGCATAATTCTGATGAAAGAAAAGGTCAATGAAGCCGCTGCTGTCACAGTATCGTGTGAAACTGTTAAGGCAAAATGTGGCATATCGTTCCGCATTATACAGCACGTGGAACTGCTACCGTCTTGGCTCACTTCATTATACATTGTTATTTTACATGTAATGAGCTACATTAATGTTACACATGACATGTGCAACCAACGTGTTTTAGTTTTATTTATTTAGCACTGTTGATATAATTTGGTGCTATATACACTCGCATGTGCACCCAACGTTGTATTCACAATGTTGATGTACTTATATGATGTTACACTCGCATGCTCAAGCAACGTGTTATTATCAATGTTGATGTAATGTGGCAATGAAAGACATATAAATGACAATAGTTGTTGTACATTTAATTTGTTATTAACATCAGAGATATTAACTGCTAGCATAGAAATTGCCATGTATATGAGCTGCCGCTTGCCAGCTACATATAGCAATGTTGAATCAACATTTCGTGACGATGATGTCTCAGTGTGATGATGAGATGATGAGTGACGTGTAACATCGTCAGCAAGCATCGACATCAAATGATCAAATAATATTCTTATTCGCTATGTTATTCATCGAAATATTATAATGTTTTGATAAATCTTAACCTGTGAACCCGCCCGTTAATTTGATCTGAACAATATAAAATTCTATGTTATATTATATATTATTATATGTTATATCTATGTTATATTATAAGAAGAAAATTACTCGGTCTCACACTAACATATAACCTCCAGTATCCTCAGACTCACCTCAACATATTTGCAGGAATATTTTGGACGAAATTTATAACAAAGAGGTCGCCTAATCAAAACAAAGAATTTAATTGCATATTTACCAATTTGCCAACTATAACCACGTTCTCACGTTCACGTAGCATCCCAACGTTGCTTGGTTTTCTTTAGGTTTCAATTCATCAAAAGAAAAATATTGAGTGTATCCTGAGGCTAAAAAATACTTAAAAAAACATGGGTTCCCGGCAACTAGATATTTTGCTTATGTTAAGCAACGCCACGAGGTCGTTTAGTAAAGATAAATATATACCTCATTATATTTACTGTTATATATCTTATAAGCCTGCATTCACATAGTAACACTGACATTCAAGCGACGTTCGAGGAATGTGATACAGTTTCTTATCATATCATTTCTTGGCACGTTTCAACTTCTTTTAATTCACAATAAATAATTACTTGTTATTACACTGTGATATTCCGGCAAAGAGTGTCGCGCGTAGAGAATTTTTATAAAAACTGGTAATTTTTGCATCTTGCTGCGGTAAAATTTTTGTGTAAATTTTGAAGCTCGTTTGATCTCTCAATGAAAGTTCTTGAAACACATCCAAACGAAAAATGTAATCAGTGAAATATTTAATAAAAATTAAATAACAAATTAACAATTAAATATTAAATAAATAATAAGAAAATAATCAGTGAGCGAGTCCCGCAATTGCTGGAAGTGCAGCCCCACGAGAGGGCGGTCCGCTGCCCCGCATGGGAGGAGCCACGTGCCCCGCCCCTTAGGGGCGCCGTGGCAAATGTCAGGGCACCTGCGGTCACTAGTTCAGTTGAGCTGTTGTGCGTACAGATTGTGCACCTGACTTGGGCATCGACTATAGTCTGTGCATGTATTGTGTATCAAACTGTTCTCGTGTTTAGAAGCGACTTTGCATCACTAACTGCCTTTAATTGTGCCTCCTTAATTGTGAACTAGTGACTCCTTAATTGTGAACTAGTGACTCCTTAATTGCGAAATAGTGCCTCCTTAATTGTGAACTAGTGCCTCCTTAATTGTGAACTAGT
>NW_025939501.1:0-11617 GCF_000764305.2 Hyalella azteca | reverse complement strand
TCGAACCTTCTCATGGCGTTAGTTTTATTGAACAATAATTATTTTCCGTTCAACTTCGAATAATCTTGCACCGTGGCTCCATCTGCAATTTAGATACAAGAATGAATATGAAGCCGTTTACTGTTAGCAAATTATTGTAATTTAGCAGTGACCAGGGTTGCCAAATGTCTTAAAAAAATATAACTCAGTACCCACTGCAGTGAGTAACAGAGAGCGCATTTTCTCGTCCGTCTGTCCGTCCGGGAAGTCACGGACGGACGGACATGACGAGCACAATAGCGCCTTTCTTCCATAAATGAGAAAATGCGCTAAAAATGGCTAAGTCTGCGAAGAAAAAATGCCAAAAAGGCATATAACTCAATATATACTAGTATATTTGGAGGTTCTGGTGTAAAAATTTCATTTCTTCTTTTGAATAAGGAAGTACCTTTATCAAATTTAATTATAAAGTACTCTTATCACTAATTTTAGCCGGCCAACGCTATTGAAAAAATAAACTAATTCACGGAATTTGTCCGGAAAAAAGACCGTCTGGCATCCCAGGCACTGACTACAGTGCATTCACAAAAATTGCTCCTTATCTGCATAATTAACTCATATTGCGCCATTTCACTTCAACGGTGCCACAGCTTCAATAGGCCCTTTAAAGAAAGGGTAATATTAGGCTCCACATATAACCATTCCAGAATTTACTTTACATATCATTATACCAACTGTTATGAAGGAAGTGGTGGTGGTACCGCCACTACTGAGCATAAATGTTTTGCCTTTGATTTGAAGCACAACTAAATTATCTATATAATTTGGCCATCCGTGGCTGAACCTTTTCTACAGTAAACGCACTATGACGGTTTAGTAACTGCACCAGAGAGAAGAAAACTTGTACGTCTAAAATATACCCATAAATGCGTGATGAGCTTCATATGTTATTTTTTTACTAATAATAATAAGACAAAAATATTGAAAGTTAAAATTGACACACAGCGTCCGAGATGCATGAATGGAACTTCTCACTTACTTCAATTTCATGCAAATATCTAACAAAGCAGCAACTATGTGTTGAAATCCGTTTGAATTTAAATGAAAATTTCCTGACTTGCTATACTGCGAAATAATTTTCGCGTTTCAATGTTATAAGGTCTTAATAGCGGATATGTTACCTGCTGGTTTAAATATGTTACCCCGCCACCACCGTCCGCTGTCATGTGCTCTATGATCAGGAAGGAACAGCGAAAAAGTCTACGGATAACTTTCATGAATTTCAGACCTCTATTGCATAAACCAATTCTCTTCTCCAAGTGAAGCTCCTAATTACAGCACCCTCTATCCTTCTTCCAAAATTAAAAGAAAAATTCGAATTCTGTTACAAATCATCAATTAGAAGTGTCATTTACTTAGCAGCACAAACTAATTACAGATTATTTGTATGGTACAAACCGCTCTAACTAAAGGAGTAAAGCCCGAAGTTACTCAGTGAATACGATCGAAAAGATTAGAAATTGATGAGGCTATTCTTATTATATAGATATAGTCTCGAATAACATAAAATATCACATAACTAATTATGAGGATTTTGTTTATTGATAAGGTCGAGAAATATCCCCAACACAAAGATGCTATCGCAAACACAGTGAGATCCAGCGGAACTGCCTGCCTTATTTTGGATAACAATTTTTTGCATTACACTCTACAATAAAAATTTTTTACTTTAACATCACATTAGGCTTGGTTCTTGTAGATTCGTCAGTTCATTAACCGAACCTTAGATTTTACTGATTTAATATTAATTTTAAATATGTAACCCCGCAACCACAACCCGTGGTCGTGTGCTCTATGATCAGGTAAAAACAGTGGTAAATTCTAGGGATAACTTCAATGAATTTCAGACCTATATTTGCTTAACAAATTCTTTTCTCCAAGAAAACGCTGTACTACAGCACCCTCCATCCTTCTTCCAAAATGAGGTGAAGAATTTGAATCCTGTTACAAATTATCAATTAAAAAAATCATTTGCTTAGCACCGCAAACTATTTACAGACTAATTATTTGATACAAACCGCTTTAATAATGTTCGGCTGACGACGATGTGAAGATGATTAGTGCTGGCTTTGATTCTCGTTACTTTGACTTATTGGCACAATGGAGTGCGAAAAGCTTCATCTTAGGTTATGAATACGGCTAGAAGTAAACCTGAACAAATATTTTTATATCCTACATGCGTAATGATTATTGAAAAACAAGAGGTATAATTCACTATAATTGTAATCACATTCATTGAACATCACACCTACGCTGCATATCTCTCTCATAAAGAATAACTATGCTAAATCAGTTTCTCAACCTTATAAGCCTACTTACCCTTAAGGTAAGTTAAGGCTTCAAAAATATAATAAGAATCGCAATATGCATAATATGCATTCCTTTGAATTGAGAGAATTGGTGGTCGTACCGCCACTACTGAGCATGAACGACTTTGCCCTGATTTGGAGCATAACTGAAATATTTTCATGATTGGATCAACCGTTGCTGAACCCTATCTACAGTAAACGTACTATGAACGTTCAGTGGCTGCTGCATAAAGTAGAAAACTTGTACCTCTAGAATGTGCCGAAAAAGCGTAATAAGCTTCATTTTTCAATGATAATAATAAGACATCTATTTTAAAAATTCAAACTGACATACATGGGTATAGCGACTGTGATGTAAGCATTGGACTTTTCACTTACTTCAATCTCATGCAAATATTTAACAAAGCAGCAACTGTGTATTGAAATACGTTTGAATTTACCTGAAAATTTCATGACGCGATTAACTGTGAAATATTTCGCGCGTTTCATTGTATTAAGGTCTAGATGGCGGATATATTAACTTCGGGTTTAAATATGTTACCCCGCCACCACCAACCCTGGCCATATGCTCTATGATCAGGAGGAAATAGTCCATAAAGTCTACGGATAACTTTTATGAAGTATATGAACGAAATTTTGAGCCAGACTAATTTATTCACAGAATACAGCGAACCTTCTCATGGCGTTCGTTGTATTGAATAATTTTCCGCGCAACTTCGAATATTCTTGCTCCATGGCTCCATCTGCAATTAAGACACAAAAATAAATGTATTGCCGTTTACTGTTAGCAAATTATTGTGATGTAGCAGAGACTACAGTGTATTCACAATTACCAATGCTATTTAGTGCCCAGTACAGCACATTAACGTATGTTATTGCAATCTGTAATTTCTATATCATTCAAAGGAGTAAAAACTTGAAATTAGTATTTTTTATTATTATATTATCATTTTATTCCGCGTTAAATAAATTTCTAAAGCAAATGAAAAAAATGTTGTCTTTACTATAAAAGAATGATGCTGAATATCATGAAACTATTTTTCAAAGTTAAATTTAATATAATGGATTAATATACTATTGAAAAACAACTGCAGTAAATCAGCTTTAAGTTGCGGCTGTGGACATCCGGCGCTATGGCTTAGAGCACTTGACTTCATAGGCTGTTATGCCCTCTAGCGTTCTTACCTACGGAAAGAAATATGAAGCAAGTGTGAAGTTTGGCAAAGCTGGCCTCNTCTCTTATACACATCTAGATGTGTATAAGAGACAGAGCTAGAAGTGATCCTGAACAAATAATATTTTTATATGATATATGCGTTATTATTATTGATATACGAGAGGATTAATTCACTATAATTATAACCACATTCAGTGATAATAAGATCAACTCTGCAAACTTCGTACAGTCGAAACTTTTCCTCTCTACATTAACATATCATCTTCTAGCGACCGTGATGTAAGCATGGGACTTTTCACTTACTTCAATCACAAAGAAATATTCAACAAAGCAGAAACTCTGTATTGAAATACGTTTGAATTTGCCTGAACTTTTTTTTTGACCCGCTAAACTGTGAAATAATCCACTCGTTCCATTGTAACAATGTCTAAATTGCGGATTTGTTACCTGCTGGTTTAAGTACGTTACCCCGTCACCACAATCCATGGCCATGTGCTCTATGATCAGGCCAGAACACCGAAAAAGTCTACGGATAATTTTAATGAATTTCAGACCTATATTGCATAAATCAATTCTTTCCTCCAAGTGAAGCGCCTAACTACAGCATCCCCCATCCTTCTTCCAAAAATAAGAGAAAAATTCGAATTCTGTTACAAATCATCAGTTAGAAGTGGCATACACTTAGCAGCGCAGACTAATTATAGATTAATTGTTAGGTAAAAACCGCTTGAATAATGTACTGCCCATAGCGTAAAGCCCTACGTAACTACATGAATACGGTTGAAAAGATTAGTAATTGTTGAGGCTGGTCTTATTATATAAATATAGTCTTGAATAGCATAAAAATAAAACATAACTATTTATGAGGATTTTGTTTATTAATAAGGTCGATAAATATCCCCAACACAAAGAAGCTGTCGCAAACACAGCGTGATCCAGCGGAACTGCCTGCCGAATGTTTGGATAAAAATTGTTTGCATTACAATTTGCAATTAAAATTTTTACATTAACATCACATTAGGTTTGGTCCTTGAAGATTCGTCAGTTTTTTAACCCGACCTGAAATATAATTGATTTGATGATCAACAGATAATTAAATACTACAAATTATGAACAGCATTTACTGGGGCGGACTGAAATAAATTATTGCAGTTTTACTGCATTTAAATACTGAATATGGTGAATAATAATTATTATTACTGATCGTGGAATCATTACTCGCAGCCCTGGAATGCTGACCGATGTAGCGCGATAATTTATTCCCACTGATCTACAAATAAATTCGGCATGGATTTTACTCCGCAGTGTAGTTTATTCCTGAACATCTTTATGTACAATACAAATTATTGAAATAAGTGATTCGAACCAAACGGTTCATTTTTCGATTTACTATTAGGATAAATTTCAGCACAGTATAACGTAACGTTTGTTCTATCAAAAGAAGTAGCTAAACACGAAAGTATATGAACGCAATTTTGAGCCAGACTACTTTATTCGCAGAATAGAGCGAACCCTCTCATAATAATAATAATATAATAGCGGTTTCACCGTTTAGTAGGCCGTAGGCCTGTCGCCGATTCTTAACATCGCAAAACATTCACAGCATTTTGCGGTCTCGAACTCGCAACTCGCTGCTCCAATTTTGCTGTGCTTAACCGCCCGGCCTCCTCGCCGATTCTGACCAAAAACTGGCGCACAGAGCTGGGATCGAACCCGTGCCTCTCTGCGCCCATCTTGCTACTCTGAACTGTAACCACTGGGCCACCCTGTAGAGGGCTAGGTTAATTATTACGGATCAATAATTTGTATTATCTTGATGTATGGTGTATAGGAAAATGATGTATTTTAATTAGGATGTAAAAGTTGTAAGATTAGGATGTAAGAAATATAACGGCATGCAAGAGGCTGCGATCGAAAGACGTTACCACCTGTAGACCGCTGCTTGTAACTGTGCAGGATACAGCCCAGGTCGGACATGTGCTCAAGGCTGCGAGAAAACTAAGTGAATTCACAGAGTTTAATTCAGTCTTTGTTAAGAAGGATGCTACCCCTTTAGAGAGAGAAAATTTTCGCAAGAAATGGCAGGAGAGACTCAGGCGGAAAAGCATGGAGACTCGGGTCAACCCTTTTCACGATGTCAAGACAGCACCGACCGCATAATTTAGATACCAGAAGGAACTTAATGCCGTTTACAGTTAAGAAATTATTGTAATGTAGCACTGCCTACAGTGCATGGACGTGCATGGACGGTAGTACAGTGTTGATTTTTTTCCTGTTTTAGAAAAGATAAAAGTATATCTAATTCAATTGTGCAAAATAACATCAGCTGCACATCATTAAGTTACCAAATAAAATTCCAATTCACTACAAAGATGAGAAAATCAAGAATTGCACTAATATTGAGTTGTGATTTCAAACGTTTCCACGATACCTTTTGTATGTATTTATGTCATTTCCAAACTTCGAGTGTTACAAAACCTTCGCCTGTTTGATAATCAATATTGTATTTTCGAAACGTCGCAATCCATTAAAATGTCGTTTGGTAGCCTGCTCTTTGATCTCCCGGCACCTGCAAGAAATTTTTTTCGACTCATTGAAAAAACAAATTAGAAGATTATTAATAAAAAGCTTGCTCTGGTCTTCAATCAAACTTGCGTAAATGAAGAACTTCTGCCTAGCAACACTAATAGTATTTTAAAATCATTTATGTGTAATGATTGTAGAAAAATGAAAGGCGTAATTCAATATAATTATAAACACATTCAGTGAACATCACACCCGCTCTGCATAACCCGCTTATAAATTATCTCTTCAATTATACAGTTACGTATCTTCAGTAAGCCAATCACCCAATGGGCAATTGCAGGCTTCAAAAATAGATACAAAATCTCATAGAAGATGCTTGGCAATACCGGTGGATGAGTTGCCGTCGTACCGCCACTACTGAGCACGAACGACTTTTTCCTTATTCGAAGCACAACTAAACTATTTACATCATTCGGTCAACCGTCGCTAAACATTTTCTAAAGTTGACGCACTATTAAAGTTCAGTACCTGCACCAGCGAGCAGAAAACTTTCACATCTAGAATATGCGCGGTTTCGTAGAAGTTTATTGACCGGTTTCTGGAAATCAATACAAAATCATAGCATAAGCAATCAATCGAAAAAATCTATATTCAATGACAATATTGATGTTCTTGACAAATCAGTAAAATAAGCAGGAAAATCTTACCAAATTACAGGCGGCTCGGCACGAGAATTTAGCTCAGGGGACAGACGAATAATAAATGAGTTGGCGAGCACAAGAAAGCTTTTACTGTAGAGTAGTCGGCCTAAAAGAAATGAGGAGGCTTTCAATGCTTTTAAAATATGTCCTGACGAAAGTGTAAAGTCCTAAGTTAAGACATAAATACGATCGAACAAATTAGTAATTGATGAGGCTGGTCTTATTATATAGATATAGTCTTGAATAACATAAAAATAGCACATAACTAATTATGAGGATTTTGTTTATTAATTAATAAGGTCGAGAAATATCCCCAACACAAAGATGCTATCGCAAACACAATAAGATCCAGCGGAACTGTCTGCCGAATGTTTGTATAACAATTTTTGCTGACTAATATTATTTATTGCAGTTTACTGCATATAAATACTGTGCATGCTGAATATTAAGTATCTATTATTACCGTCATGACAGCTACTCGCAGTCCTGGAATATTAACATTAACGCGCGGCAAAATTTTAATTAGACAAACATTTACAATATGATTGGAGTGTTTGTACTATCAAAAGCAATTACTGAGTACGGAAGAATAGGTGTGTGATTTGGAATGAGACTTATTTATTCTTACAATACCTCGAACCCTCTCATGGTGTTAGTTATATTGAACAATTTAGACTAATTTATTCTTACAATACCTCGAACCCTCTCATGGTGTTAGTTATATTGAACAATTTTCCGTTCAACTTCGAATAATCTTGGACCGTGGCTCCATCTGCAATTTAGATACAAAAATGAATTTAATGCCGTTTACTTCTAACAAATTGTAGTAAATTAGCAGTAACCAGGGTTGCCAAATATCTTAAAAAATATAACTCAATACTCAATGCAGGGAGTGACAGAGAGCGCATTTTCTCGTCCGTCCGTCCGTGAAGTCACGGACGGACATGACGAGCACAATGGCGCCTTTCTTCCATAAATGAGAAAATGCGCTGAAAAAAGCGAAGTCCGCGAACAAAAAATGCCAAAAAGGCATATAACTCAATATATACTAGTATACTTGAAGGTTACGGTGTAAAAATTTATTTTCTTCTTTTGAATTAGGAAGTACCCTTATCCAATTTAATTATAAAGTACTCCTATCACTAATTTTAGCCGGCCAACGCAATTGAAAAAAAATATAACTCAGTACTCACTGCAGTGAGTGGCAGCGAGCGCATTTTCTCGCCTAAGAAAACGTTGTCACGGACGGACAGACAGACGGACGGACATAAATGAGAAAATTCACTAAAAAACTAAATCACGGAATTTGTCCGGAAAAGGGACCGTATGGTATCCAAGGCACAAACTACATAGCATTTACAGTAACACTACACAACAGAGCATTATCTATAATTTCACATCCTCTGCGTAACTCATTCATATTACACTATTTAACTTCCACGGTGTCACAGCTTCCATTAACCTTATTACTCAGAGGATATTAAGGCTTAGATAAGGCAACAAATAATTTACTATTCAGAATATATTTTTTATATCATAAGCATCACGAATACGAGAAGTGGTGGTGGCACCGCCACTACTGAGCATGAACGACATTCAATTTTTTTTGAAGCATAACTCAAGTATAGATATCATTTGGTCAACTGTCGCTGAACCTTTTCTACAGTAAACGCACTATGACCGTTCAGTGGCTGCTGCGTAAAGCAAAAACGTGCATATAGAATACGAAAAGGCATAAAAAAGCATAATGAGCTTCATTTGTTATTTTTTATTGATAACAATTGGACATCAATATTAAAAGTTAAAATTGATGTACAGCGACCGTGAAGGAAGAATGGAACTTTTCACTATGAAATAATTCACGCATTGCATTGTATTAAGGTCTAGAATATGAGATTTTTTCCTCCGCTAGCTATAACTAATATTGGTGACCCTAACCTTGCCATGCGGGCTTGCTTGGATGATCTTTTCAAAATTTACAACTCGTCCTTTCCAATAAAGTCTGTCGTGATTAAAAAACGTGGATCACCTTGGGTTACCACTGAAACAAAGACTTTAATCAAGATTGGGTTACCACTGAAATAAAGACTTTAATCAAGATTGGGTTACCACTGAAATAAAGACTTTAATCAAGATTTGCTGTTGAAAATGGTCAAGAAGCAATACTACTCGACAAAAATCCAGCAAGACTCCAACGACTCGAGGGCCTTATGGAATACTGTTAATTCTCTTCTTGCAAGGAAGCTTGTGCGCAAAAAGATTGAATTGCATAAAAATAACAAGTTAATGTCTAATTCCGAAGTAACCATGGAGTTTAATGAATATTTTATCTCCGTCGCGAATGACATAACTAAGGTTTAGGACCGGTGCAGGGTGATACGACTTGTGGTGTTCCGTTCTGTGACGCGTCATGCTTCCTATCTCCTACTTCTGCATCTGAGGTGAAGAGCTTGTTACGATTGTACAAAGGCAAGAGGCTTCACGTGGAAGAAATTCAGCCACGAGTATTGTGCGAGGTTGCCGATATTATAGCGCATGTTTCGACCCATTCTACCCATTTTTACCTTGCCCTTCCCTAATAAGATTTTTGAAAAAAATTCTTCACTCTAGACGCTCTTTTTCTTGACCTGCAAAGGGCCTTTGATTGCGTGAACCATCAAATTTTCTTGAATAAACTCTACCGTTATGGCATTAGAGGGTCTTTTTATGCATTGATAAAGTCATATCTAACCAATAGAGAACAATATGTTTTATTGTGCGAGTACAAATCGCCCTCAAGACCAGTCACGATTGAAGTACCCCAGAGCTCTGTTCTGTGGTCTCTTCTTTTTAATATTTTCATAAATGATATCGCCTCTTCTTTTAATGCGATCTGGAAGCTTTTTGCTGATGATGCCGTTCTTTATATCTCGACAGGTACCTACGATGAAGCGTGTGATAGCATTTCGGATCTGTCAGCAGACTTGTCAAGATGGCTGTTAGTAAATAAGTTAGTGGCACACACCGATAAAACTAAACTGATGCGTTTTACGTCTAGACCTGTTGTCGCCCCTCGGAACATCACTTTTAATGGATCAGATTTAAAATCGATTGATGATTTCCTTATCTAGGTTTCAACCTAGACAATATCTTATTTGAAAATCCTATTGCTTTCTGCACATTTTCATTATACAGGCTTTCCCCTAATTTTTTTTTTTGCCCATTAATGAGGGGCAGCGTTAGTTATATATCAAACCAATAACTGAGCACGAAAGAAAACGAACGCGATTTAAAGCCAGACTAATTTTTTCGCAAAATACCGCGAACCCACTCATGGCGTTAGTTATATTGAACAATTTTCCGCTCAACTTCGAATATTATTGCACCTTCGAATATTATTGCACCTTCTGCAATTAGGACACAATAATGAATTTAAAGCCGTTTACTGTTAGCAAATTATTGTAATTTAGCAGTGACCCAGGGTTGCCAGATGGCTTGAAAAACTAGACTAGTACTCACTGCAGTGAGTGACAGAGAGCGCATTTACACAGAGCGCATTTACATTTTTACTACACGTCACGGACGGACGGATAAGTCGAGCACAATAGCGCCCATTTCCATAAATGAGAAAATGCGCTAAAAATGGCCACGTCCGCGAACAAAAAAGGCCAAAAAGGCCTCTAACTCAATAAATACTAATATATTTGAAGGTTCGGGTGTAAAAATTCCATTTCTTTTTTTTTAATTATGAAGAATCCCAATCTATTTAAGTAGGCAGTACCCCTATCATAAATTTTAGCCGGCCAACGCAAGTGAAAAAAACCAAGTCGCAGAATTTGTCCGAAAAAAGACCGTCTGGCAACCCTGGCACTGCCTACAGTGCATTTACATTTACAATGCAATTCAGTGCCCAGTACTGCACATCAGCATATGTTGTTGCAATCCATAATTTCTATATAATTTAGAGGAGTAAAAGCTTGAAATTACTATTATTCTATTATTTTTTTTATTATATTTCGTGTTAAATGAATTTCAAAATCCAATGAAAATTTTTGAGAAAGAAAATTGTCAGTATAATAAAAAATGATGCTGAATTTCCTGAAACTATGTTTCAAAATTAAATTTGATATAATAGATTAATGTATTTATTGAAAAACAATTGCACTAAATCAGCTTTAAGTTGCGGCTGTGGACATCCGGCGCTATGGCTTAGAGCACTTGACTTCATAGGCTGTTATGCCCTCTAGCGTTCTTACCTACGGAAAGAAATATGAAGCAAGTGTGAAGTTTGGCAAAGCTGGCCTCCGGCATGCGCCCCGTAGCGCGGCAGATGCAGAATAGGCTTGCTGGTGGCTGTGTCTTAAACGATGTTGCCAGAAGGCTTTAGTTGAAATTTGCGAAGCGCGGTAGAACTATCGTGAATTACATACTAATAATTGTCAGCAAGACGAGGTGATCATTACCTCATTTTCCATCACGTCACCTCATAGGAAGGTTATAGGTTTTGAAACTAATCAAGTGATAATTGGAGCTGTGAGAGCTGGAGATAAAATAATGGACCCAAAAAAATACTATTTGAATTTTCTAACTATAACAATGTATCTCTTGTATGTGTAATGTAAAGCTTATGTTTTGTTCTTTTATGTTATTCTTTGGTGAGTTGACAGATCAAACTTTGTTGGGAACTTTTTACGCATTTTTGAAGCTTTCGATATTATTTGGGGAAATATTTCTATTGAATAATTTTCGATGATCTCAAACTTCCTGCGTCACAAAGCCAAGTAACAGAAGCAAATTATATGTGTCCAACAGCTCTACTTTCTGTAAGTCAGCCCTATTTTGTTTGCACTTTAATTTAAATATGAAAAGCTATGCACCATGCAGCT
>NW_025939500.1:0-61769 GCF_000764305.2 Hyalella azteca | reverse complement strand
TCCATTCTAAAGGCTTTTTAATAAATATGGCAACATTTTGTGACGTTTCATCGTTGCTGACGCGTAGTGAAGTGTTTTGAGAGTCTTGTGAAGGCAACAGAACTTACGTAACGCATATGGTTTTTTTAAAATAGTTTTTCATTTCTCGATGCGTCCTTAAAGTGTCGGAATATACTGCGTTTACCCTACCCCAAGAGCGAGGGGTAACAATTACCATCCCTTTTTTTTAAATTACATCAAAACTATGAGAGGCAGGAGCCAGCAATTTATGATGAGTGAACCTAGAATATAGACCTGTATCTTGCATGTTTCAATTTAAGTTTAATTTAGCTAGTAAAAAAAATGGCATTTAAAAAAAGTAGTCAAAGAAATCCTTTTTTACGGTAACCTATATATCCCTTATTCAAGAATTTCTTTCTTACTGCCAAATCAAACAATGATGTGGTTACTGGTTAGGCAGAAATTTATCTGTAATTTTTGACCACAATGGTCAATGTATGCCATAGAGGCTCTGACCGCTCTGTAATGATGATAGGCCTTTTTTCACTAGTCTTCTCAAAGTCAGACTTATCTTTATAGTTCTGAAATTGATTTGTCTTCATGATGCTGAAAAACAGTTGGCAATGAAAATCAGTGAACGTGCAGAATAATCTAGGATTCTAGGTACAAGAATTTTCATAGTATAGCTAGGCTAAGCTAGCTTGCTAGGGTGCTAGGCTATATAGAATTTTTTTTTATGTGCTGGTAAGTGGTAGCTAAGCCTGGTAGGCCACTAACCACTACCAGTACAGTGTATACATAGGAACTTGGTACTATAGCATATAGGTAGGTACCTTTTGTAGTAGAATCCTCAATTCTGCTTGTTCAATCCAAAAATACGTTCCAATTATATATAAAGTTTGTCAAGACAGTCTAGTTACAGGTTTTCCAAGTCAAATGAAGTGTGATGCTCACTGATGCTTCATTTATAGGTACTGCCACTCTCTGCTCTCAAATGATCAAATTAGCTACTTCCCTAGGCTATAGATTATCGTCTAAGAGACTAAGACTGATACGGTGATACATATACATTATACTTTATACCTACACTCCTACACCTACAGTAATGATGAGTACACAGAGTGCCGAGTGATTATAAATTGTAAAATTAGTTTAGCCATCAACTCGATGATTTACGTAGAACGTTTCACGTTTGACATGAGTAGAGAGCCTGTTTTTTCACTAGGATAAATACCTTTGTTCACCAGACTTCACCTACGTAGCCTCGGTAGCTATAGCTAACTCATCTGCCAGCTAGTACAGCGTAATCTTAAATAACGGCAAGAATAAAATATACAACGTTGATTTCATCAATAATGTTCATCAGAAAAATACTCACCTTTCACCAAAGTGTAATATGCAGCAATAAAATTATGAGCTCAAAATTCAGATCGTGGCCAAGATTCATTTAGGTATCAGCATTCTTCATTGTTCATAGGGTTTGCGCCACCACAATTTTGAGCAGAGATCTAAGAAAATGGGAAGCATCACAACCATTACGATAAACATATCTAAACGAAATAATTTCTGAACATTTTCTCACAAGAATTAAAATGCGAATAATAAAACATCATCCTATTCAATATTATTTTTCTTCAATTTATGTTGATTGCAGTTTGATTGTGGGTGATAAATATTTGATTATAAGTATTTTGGCAAATTATAGCTTTTTTCATTATTCGCATATGTTAATGAGATAGATTCATTCTAATAAAAATCATAATAACTCCAACTTAAATTGAAACAATCATCTGGATTCATACAGCGAAAGTTTCTTGATTCGTCCGTATAATTTTAGCGCGATACTGTGGAAATATGCTGTTTGACTTGTCTTCGTGTGATACACGCTATGTCTTGGCATTCTTGTTGACGAAAGGTTACTCTGACGGTGACCTAGGGAGGTTAGTTTGGTTAGAACCGTCGTTCAGTTGCAATGTGGAGTTCCATTGTCATCTTTTAACTTTCGTTTTCATGGCTGTCTTTCATTTATTCTGAACTTTGTAATTTACTAGTTTGTTTGTTCCGTTATCGTTGTGATTCTGTCATAGAATCGAAAAATAACGTAATATATATAGTTGGCTTTGATCCCAACAAAAGTTTTAAAACTGGAATTATGACATAACACAGTAAAGAAATACGATAAATTGTCCTGCCAAGAAAGAATTTTTCACCTATATTCGATCACCTTCGTTAAACGAGGAATGAATTAATGATCTGCAATCAAAATCTCTTCTCAGTTCTTCATGCACAAGGTATTTGAAAGTAAATTGATTATTTATCAAGGCTGTATATAAGTAAAAAAATAACGAGATATCATAGTTACTATATGCTCAAAAGTTGAACTGCACCTTAATTTAAATAGATTTTTACTTGTCATGCCCTATCATCGGCTTATGTACTTATTTAATAGTTGAAAGCCAACACGTATTTGTTTGCTCACTATTCCGTCTTTTTATTTATTTTTAATACCGTACTAACAATAAATCTCATAATAAATTCATTATATGAACTTTCAAGTTTTTTAACTCCCTGCAGCGCTTAATGGCGTTTAGTCACGGCATTACAATATGATTAATAGAGCACCACGCGCCTATCGATAATAGAAACATAATGCGTCTTGAGTCTGCCTTTCCTAGCAAGCCTTTAGTGATCACTTCCGGCGACGTTGATGATATCGTTAATCATAAATGATATTCAGCCAATCATCATTCAAAATTTGGACTGAACCTGCAAATCACAGACGTTTTACGATAACCTTACACCTACAATACCGACGTTATACGATAAAATACGACCATCCTTATACCTACAATACCGACGTTATACGATGCACATGCAGCCATGGTAGATGGCGTATAACGTCGGTATTGTAGGATGATCGTAGCGGCCACTCATACGATCATTCTCGTACACTCGGTTTTTGAAATATTTTTCGTGGCATGGCTTTATGAGTTCAATAGCAGCTCAGCTTTGCCGGTACTTGAGAAAAAGGTTATTGTTGGTCAATTGAATTCCATCTTTTATATATGTGCTAATATTAACTTGCCCAGTGCTATTACTCCATCCAATTGATAAATACCTATATTATCATTTGTATCGTTCTTCGTTTTACCATCTAAGAACGATTATTGAAGAAAGCAATGCTGCGGTGAACCGCGATGAACGCTTTCATGAGCGACCTATTCCGGTGCAATGTGCTATGCGAGCTCCTACGCGCGGAGAATTTAGTGAGCTTGTCACAAAAGCGATACACCTTTTGCCCGCGTGTGCGTCTTCCTCACACAGGTTGGCTCGGCAGAAGGGCCGATCAGTTGCTACTCGTAGAAAGTGTGTTAATATTTGGACGATACTACCCATATATTTTTCTGAGGGCAGAGTGTAGTGGGTGTGCTATGTGGAGGAAGTGTGCATAGCGTTCAGAGTGTGCACAGTGTGTTTAAAGTTTAGAGTGTGCATAGTGTTTAGGGTGCGCACTGAGTGCAGAATTAGCAGAGTGTGCAGAGTGTGCAGGCAACGCCCTAGCCTGGAGTAACTATGCCGACACGCGACAACTTCTGCGAGGACTTCAGCCGTAGATTTGTTCTTTCGACTCTGGACATTTGGCTGTCGGTCATTTGTTCAGATCAAACTTGCTTGCGAGGGGCCGTACGTGAACCGCTGTTTCAGCACAGCTGTTTCTGAAACGCTTATTAGAACCGTTGCCTCGGAACTGTTGTCTCTGAATCACTGCTTTAGAACCGCTGTCTCTGAACAGCTGCCTCTGAACTGCTGTCTCTGAACAGCTGCGTTAGAACCGCGGTTTTTGAAACCGTGCATTTGAATTGAACCGCTCTTCCTCAGTGGTAATAAAACTTTTTCGGTAATCATTGCGGCTTCTAAAAAGAGTTTCGTAATAGCATTGCTTGTTCGCAAGATTTTTTCTTTATCTGATTTCTTTTCCTAAAAAC
The DNA here is from genome assembly GCF_000764305.2 of Hyalella azteca. Classification (NCBI taxonomy): domain Eukaryota; kingdom Metazoa; phylum Arthropoda; class Malacostraca; order Amphipoda; family Hyalellidae; genus Hyalella; species Hyalella azteca. The sequence goes on along the minus strand of NW_025939500.1, from coordinate 57,783 downwards.
AATTTATTTACGTGTTCATCATCGGCATAACTGTACTGTTATCATATTAAAATCAAATGCCTAAACTGAAAGTCCTACGGCTCCAATGACGCCAGCGGCTGTAGATCTCGTACAGGAACGCGACAGCTGTAGGCCCTGCTGACCTACATCTGCAGCGCCGTCAGCAACAATGACCGACGCAGCAACATCTGCCTTGCGCGCCATAGGTATGCCGGCTATGTGCATGACGATGCGATCCATCCGCGGTGTCGTTCACAGTTACGCGAGCCGACGGGCGTCGAGATTTGATAAGCATGTCGATCATGCGGGAACGATGAACGGGCTACGTCAAGTAAATTCTTCCACTCGAGTTATATTCAATAGAGAAATGTTATCATTCGTATACGTCTTCGATTTTGCAACCAAGAACGATGTGCAATGATGTGATGAATCATTGCCTCAGGCGGTCAGGATAGTAGTCTTCCCACGACTTAATTCTGACGCTCGCACTGCAGAGGATCGGAAATTTTTTGGACCATCGGACTTATTGAACTGATTTCTGATCACAAGATTAGATAAATCGATTATTTTTAGTCAATAAAGACAAAGGATTATTAAATTATTAAGTATTAATAATTTGGTGTTTCGCAAACTGAACTCCGTAAGTTTTTCTCTATTAAGAAGCATCTAATTTGAAAATACTTTTAATTTGCAGGGCTTGATTAACAAATTAATTTCTCCAGGCAGGAGAAAGGCCTACATCTAAGGAAATGCCCGTTCACGGCAAGCAATTTTCGTATAAACAAAATGATCTAATTTAAAAAAAGGAAATGAACAAAATGTTCATATCAGAATTCTTTTGTGCAAGTATTATGAGTATCATGAAATTCTGCTCATTAACGGAGAGCAGATGGTGAATTTTACTCATTTTGACTATTTCTAAATTCCGACATTGAACTTGATTTTTGCGCCTCAAGAGTCAGTGATTATTTCCGATTTTAGATTTGCCTTCGATACTCTGGCATTTCTAGCAACGTGAAAAAATAGTTACTGTGGAAATGACCGCAGTTGAGCTACGGAAATGAAATAAAGATGCAGTTTTTATAGCTTTTGCGGCTTAAGCAACCGTTTACTGGAATGTCGCGATCATTGCTGATGCAGGCAAGCTTGTTCATGACTGGATGAAGCTTTCAATTTTGATGTCGATTAGTATTAAAGAATGCTATTACTTTCAATGCTATTTGAATAATAGTATGTTTGTTTACTGCTCTGATAAATTTGAACTTTCATTCGTCTTTACTCACCACTATACATTTTTAGACGAAGAAGCAAGGTATCCTAATGATACATACTTAGATTCAATTCTAAATTTGATTTGTTTTCAATTATAATCAAAATGCTCGTTAATTCTCGCAGCGAGCATAAAGCGGTTTGTTTACTCAAATATTATTTGCACGTTTGATCTTTAGTTTCTCATTTCAAGAAACCTAGTCAAAGTCTGATTGTAAAGGAGCTCTCTCTGAATTGCAGTGCCATTTTGCTCGGAATTGTTATTCTGCGTCAAATATTGTTTCAACTATAAAAGATATATTTGCTCAAACAAAATACTGGGTGAATATTTGGAATACAAATGAAAAGGAAATTAATCTTGCTTCTCTCTTGTGGTTATGTCGTAAGTATCTCTGGATGCAGGACACTTTAACTACGTAGGAACTAAGTCCTTGTGAGAGACAGGATAGCTTAGGAAGATCCGGCTTCACGACAATGATTGTTGCGCTGCAACTGCAGAGTGTATAGAGCAGATAGATTCTACTCTAGCGTCTTATTACACTAATGATTGTTGTTTGGCCAGAAAAATGACGTATCAGTGCTGATACGTCATTTTTCAGTACGTGCAGAAAGTATTTCACTAGTTGCAAAAGATGACCCTAAGTTTCACACATGCGTCTGCATCAGCTCCACGTGACTGAAGCTATCGCGCCGGCTTGCAGACCTCTTCTTTTGAATTAGAATTGATCTTAACAATGGTATCGTAGATGAGATAGCAAGAAGACAGGCGTTCATCACCATTACTTGCCGGGTGGTTGTAGCTTTGCTCTAACGAATGCATTCATCCGAATTGTTCTTCAAATTTTGCATTAATTACGTATTTTCTTGCACATGACTTCTACGGAAAGATGTAATATGTACTGTTGTATTCATCTTATATGACGCACATTAAAATCTAGAAGGGATCCGTGTAGCGAATATCAATGCGACGACATGAGTGAGTTGTTATATAAGTTTCGTCCGCCTTGTGCCATTGTGCCCCTGAGATACAATAGAGGAATTGCAGAGCTGTTACCGCCGTCTGCTACACTTATAATTGCAGCGACGGTGATGCCGCGACAGCGTGCGTGGCGCAATCTTCCTATATGTTCTGTGATGCGTGTTCTCTGAGTCTCTCTGATACATGATCTCTGAGTCTCTGTGATGCGTGTTCTTTGAGTCTCTGTGATGTGTGTTCTCTGAGTCTCTGTAATATATGTTCACTTAGTCTCTCTGTTACGTGTTTTTTGAGACTCTGATCCGCTCCCTGTTAGTGCTATGGATAAGAAAGTCTCATTATATGGACATTATGACATTATTTGGAAATCTTGCTGAGTACCGCGATTCCCTACATAGAATCAGATTCTGACTCACTTATATTAAGCAGCGTGGATAAGGATGGAAAGATGATTATAATTAGCACCTTTCGTAAACTTTACTGAAGAATTCTATTAAGAAAAGTGCACATCGCGAAATAATGAAATGAACAATAACGTAATGTTATCCAACAATACCATAAAAATTAACTTTCCAGTAAATCCAAAACAATACAATAGGTGAAAAGACAATAATAAAACGGGTTTACCTAACTGAATAAATGATGAGGAGTAATCGCACATTGTACCCAGTGAAAATTTACAGACGCGTCAGCTTCTGATTTGGATTATCAGAAGCTGGGGCGACTCTAAATTTTGTTACCCAGTGAAAATTTACAGACGCGACAGCTTCTGATTCCAGAAGCTGGGGCGACTCTAAATTTTGTTAGGGTAGTTTAGTGTGGCAGAGATTCTGCGACGCGCTGAGATCCACCACTTCACCCACACACTTACACAAACGAATGAGTCATATTTTACTCATAATGACACGCTTCTTGCAGGTAGCACTGATACGCACAATTGTCGGGCCCCAACTGGGTATGGATGGTTCACAAACGAGGAGAAGTGCATCGCTAATTGGACAAAGTTTTGTTTATTTCTCCTAGTGCGTGCACTGCAGGACCGCCCCAGCGCCCAGACCCGTGCACCAGCGGCGCTTGCATCGACCAACGGTTTTTTGTGTGTCGAAGGACAGCGAAAGTTGGGACCTGCCCACACTGTATACGCCCTCTCATATACAGAGCTGTATTGCTGCACTTAGTCCAGATAGAGAATAATTATATCAACACGAATGTACTTTAATAGATCAAACGTTCATTCGTGACTGCAAGGCTATATTGCTGCACTTAGTCCAGATAGAGAATAACTATATCAACACGAATGTACTTTAATAGATCAAACGTTCATTCGTGACTGCATGCAAAGGCTATATTGCTGCACTTAGTCCAGATAGAGAATAACTATATCAACATGAATGCACTATAATAGATCATTCGTATATGCGTGACTGGAGTGATATTTTGTTTCGCTATACTGCAGACGGACGATACGAATGCTATAATTACTCATTATATATAGGCCTATGAGTAATTAAATGTTATTTTGTATATTATAATTATATCATTGCCTATATAAGTTAATTTATGTTATAGTTGGTCTGAGGACTTTCGTACACGAGGGTCTTGCACATTCGCTCATTTCTTGTGGCAAACATTTGGTTTTAAGGAGCAGCTTGCTTTGCGCCTCTCAAATGTGTAGCTGTAAATGCACAATAGCATTCTGAGATGTTCATTTTGAACTGCAGTGTTGGTGTCGCATTGCAACGATAGTGCACTGCACACACGCAAGCCTTTTATTCACATTTTATTTAATAGTTTTATATACCGGGATATGCTGCATCGCTCGCGTTAGTTAGACAATAGTTTACAATATACATGTTATGCCTAGCAGTTCTAGGGTAAATATTTGTACTTTAGGGGCGTGTTTATATAGTGTAGAAGCTATTATGTGGCCTATATATTTTAGTGAGAAACGTTTCATAATTTATCCATTATTAATCTAATAAATTTACGCAATTTTCCATGTATCCAATCTCTATTTTTTTTATTATTCAAGCAAAAGTAATCTTAGAAATTATCGGTAAAATGTTAAAATTATTTAATCGAAGTGGTTAGTAAAATTGAACGTAATTTCGTTCAAAATTGGAGAAGAAAAAAACGAAAATAACGAGAAATTTGAATAAAATAAGGACTAGAAACCTATTTTTTGAGGATGATGTTAAAAACTCTCAACTATTGTAGAATGCGAAGTCGCAGACCAAACATTAGGAAATGTTATCCAAAGAGCGTAAAAAGCTGACAGCACAGAACGCACTATATAAGGAACTATGTCACCGGCCATTCTACGCTCGATTCCTTTTTAGCGCATTTTTTCATTTATGGGAAAAAAGGCGCCCGTCCGTCCGTCCGTCCGTGACTTCACGGACGGACGAGAAAATGCGCTCTCTGTCACTCACTGCAGTGAGTACTGATCTAATTTTTTAATTTCCCGGATGATGTACTCCTGCATTTAACAACCGAATACATAAAATTTAATGATCTCCAAATAATAAAGCGTATCAGTTATCGGAGAGAAACTAGGGGTTTCTCGCAATGAATGTATTCGTTTGCTGCTTTGCATTTTGCTGCTTGCTGGCATAGTCCGTTTCCTCGTCGCGAACTCGTGGCGGTCGTCGGTAGGCAGGATACCGCGGAAATGCTCTGAATGTTTGAGTTTCCCCTCGCCTCCTTCGCTGCAGTGCGCGTGACTTTTGATAGACCGTCCTGCATGGCGGTATTATGGAGAATAGTTACGAGTTTGCAAGTCCGTCAGCAAATCACTGACCGCCTTTCGTGCTAAAGCCAATAATCGCAGACGAGAAATTGGCTGCTGCATGCACTCATGCTGGTTTTGACAGTACGGCCTCTTCATATTGTGACGTCACTTGTGAATATCAGCATGAAGTCTTCTAATTTATTCCATTTAATCCTGTGTCTAAATCACACGCATTCAATTTTTGAGTATTTTGCTGTTATTAGATATAGATTTAGAGTGCAATAATGCAAAATTTGGCTGAAGATTGCTAGTTTAAGATTCGTCTGGGTAATTGTTCTATTTCTGAACTTATATTCTGTACTCGTGTCTCGTCTGAGTCGTGATCAAGCGCTTTAGCGCGTACCTGGAACATTTTTCTTTAGATTGACTTTTTCTTGCTCACAAATGATGAAGAAATGCAAAAATTTCATTGCCGGAACTTATAGCTAATTCAGTCAATTAGGTTTAATGCGCTATATCATTCAAACACGATTGACATATACCGTGGACTTTCTGCAACTATTCCGCATAAATTTCTCTACTTTCTATAACGTCTTGCCTTCCCTATTGTACACTACCTGTACAGTTTTTAAAGATATCCTTGACGCATCTGACTTAGGAAAAATTTTTATCGATTAAGGAAATGTCAATTGTCAAACTTTCAAGCTCTAGTTCGAGCTATCAATATGTAATAAATATTTCTAATCCAAATAATCTTGGTTCATGAATTAAAGTTAGCTTCAATAAATTGATAAAAGTGAGCATGTTCTAATGTATATTTTTATTTTTCAGAAAAACAAGACCGATGTCCGTCATCCCTGAACTCAAATCGGCGCTCGTTCAACAAGAAGCGACACCAGCAATTGAGCTGCTGCTTTCCCTTTCTTTGAGAGGTCATTAGAGCCATCCGAAGGAATATTAATATGGTCAAGAGACAGAAAGTATAATAATAAAAATCTCGTGATCGGATCCACGGTTCATGGTTGCAGTCTGAATCATCGATTTGTTGGAACTTGTAGGGTGACAGCGAAGCGCCGATGCAGGCGCCTTGTTCTTCATAGTTGGCATGGCATGAGCATCCCTGCGTGTGGCCTCTACAGCTTCATGTATACGCTGTAACACGCAACTCAATTACAGCTTCATGTATAAGCTGTAACATAAACTCAACACTGGCATGCTTCATCCCACTCCAGTCCTGCTATATTCTACGACTCTACTGGTCTGTGTTTGATGAAACGCCTCTTCTCTTTTGTCAGAAATTCACAACAACTTCTCATTCAATTCAAAATGAAATAATCTTCTGATGGAACAACTCTTTTAAGACGCTTTACTCTACAACTGAATTCTCTCAGGTCAATATAATTTTATACCGATATATTTGAATTTTTAAATGAACGTTTTCAAAGAACGTTGGTGAAATATTTCGAATGTAATTGTATTTTTAAAGAGTATATATTGTGGTGTGGGAAAATGTGCCAGTGTTTGTGAATAATTCAGTCTCACGAGTCTAGCTCTGCAAAACATCAAACCCTTGAACGGATTGCAGCGAAAAAATTCTATATTAATAAGAAATAAGGCCTAAGTGAAGTAAATGTAGGCCCAAATAGTAAGGAAGAAAAAGTATCCATAAGGACAATCTCAAGCTCAACCGAATGCAAGTCGTGTCTTATATATAGTACGATTTAAGCAAGAAGTTTCCGTGTAGAATAATATAGTTAGAGCCATATAGGGCTTTTGTTGTGCTGAAACTTACAAATCTTTATAGTGTAAGCCTAGAGAACGAGTGTTAATGTAGTCTTAAATGGAAGTTTATTCTGATCAGATTGTTGAAACTGACTGAAATAGTTATCAGAATATTTATGGTATGAAATCCCTCGGACACTGGACTGTGCAGATTCCAGAACAAAACTTTGACACAATTTAAAGGCTTCAAAAGTCGAGTAACACTGAACATACAAATTTAATAGTGTGAGGCGCGAGATGCATCCCTCCTTGAAACCTGCATTAAAAATGAACACTAAGAGCCGTCCACTAAACTAACCTGAAACATGATTCGAGTGGCACTGTTTCTTTGTGCCAGTAGAATTGAAGGTCCCTTTGACGCAGTCCATTGAATTGATTCAAATATCTTTGAATTGATTCATTCACGTAGTTGCTAAATGCTCGGGTATTATAAATACTAAGATTTTCTTGATTATAATGATATCCTTCGTATAATTATAGAGAATATGCGCGAATGTATGTATATATATAACTTGAAAGAGAGCCCTCCCCGAGAAAAGTCTACGGGAATCACCTCGCCATCTTGCGCAACTAGAGCGCAGTCGAGACCTCTGCTCCTAAAATAGCCGCTGTGACATGCTGGCGGCACACGCTGCCTCTCTGCCTGCCGCTAGTTAGCTTCTAGTGACGATACGCGATTGTGGTTCGTCTTTCTGCTAGTCACTTAGTCGTATGTTGTGTGACTAATACCTTGTCTTTGTGATAACGACAAGAAATAATATTACAAGGAATACTGTTAAGAGATAATCGATAAATTTGTATAAACAAAACCCTGTTGTCCGAGCTCAGAAAAAAATTATCAATGGCAAACTTTGGTTTCTAAAATTACTAAAAATAGCTTCGTCTAAGCAACTGACAATCTACGACAGTATGAAGAATTTTTATGCAATTTCTATGCACCGCTTTCATCAAACCTCAACGTTTTATCCGTTATTCGATTTGACAAAAGTTCGCAATAGTAACCAAATATGTCTCGCATAACATGCTGCTATAGGAATACGCACAGCTGCAATAGCTCAAGAATTAAGTGTTTTTGCGCAGATGTTCGTCACAATATCGGCTGGTAATTAGCCAACTGACCGAGAGGAAGTGCTTGGAAATTTGATGTAGTATCAGAGATACTAAATGTGACGTCTTGAGTGATTCCGTCCACGTGTGCATTTGTAAAATTATCGAAAAATCGAGTGGAAAGGAGCGGGAAACGCCCGAATATCTCGTATGATTGACTATTTATTCTGGAAATAGAAAAGTGTGTGAACTGAAAATCGAAAACGCCTGAGTACGAGAATATTGCAAACAGAAGGCAATCACTCCAGACCTCTGGGAATTTCTTTGCAGTCCCAAACGGGGCTTGGCTTCCTGCATATTTATAGTGCAGCGACTTGCCAATTCCCTAGAGATTGCGATAATGACCTAAAAAATGCTTCGTTCCAAACTGAAACATCAAATGGGTTTTAGTGCTGGAAATAACCACATGTGAAAGACAACGCAATAATCCATGCAAGGTATTGTATGCCAGCAGTAGGTGGAGGTGGCAGACTTGGAGGAGTGCCAACTGCAGATGCTGACTGTGCCAGGTGGTGTGGCACTCTCCTTCGTCACACTCGTCGCACTTCAGTCTATTTATTCACGTTTGTGCTCACTTTCATGTGCACCTTTCAATCACATGTACAAAATCCCATTACGTGTGCTCAGGAGATTATAAGATATTTCTTCACGATTACTACACCACACGAAACTTGGTGAGATTTGTGTAATAATTCACGGCTTGTGTTGGCTATACATGCTACACCTTTGCTCTAAATCAGTGGCCAAATGAAATTTTTATTATATAGAAAAATCAAGAAAGAAGTAGAGTGCGCATTCGATGCTTCATCTCATCAGGAGCCCAGTGCATTTGTTATCATGAGTGTTCCACGATAGAAGTAATGGGATTTAAGATAAATCATCGGATTCATTTCTGCAGCTGCAAATTGATTTTAAAAGAAGCTCTAGTTTTTGCCATACTCTCTATTGTATAAAAAATCATTGCTTATCAGGGCTGCAGTTGTTAGATGGCAGAGCATTATCAATAGCACCGTTATCTTCATTATCTCTCCCGAGTCAATCACTTCAAGAAAACGAGAGCTTCGTTGACTAGCTGTTCGTAGTGCGATATCTAACTGCCTAGTGCCTAGTGGGATACCTAAATGCGCTTGGCGTTTCAAAAAAAAAAAACTATATAAAATTGGTAACTAAAAACACAATCATCGGACAGCAGATAAATTGTTTCAACGGCCATCTCGATTTTTCATTTATAACCTTCTGTTTTTACTGTGGATCTACGTGAGAACTTATGATAAGTGGCATTTGATTCGGTGTTGAATGATTTGATGAAACGCTGATCAGTTTTCTAAGTTGTTTGTTTTAACTAACGGACATCATTTCAGTTATTTGTACCAGTCGTAAATGCAAGTGAAACTGTCAAAACAAATGAAACTTAAATACAAGTGAATCAAGTCTTCATTGGTTCGTACAGTTGGCTATTGAAACCGCCTACCATATTTTTCTAATAACGAACAACTGACTACACAATGCCAGTTGCTCCGTCAGTGACGTCGTACTACCCGAGTAGGAGTACCAGTTACTACCGAAGTAGTACTACGCCATCTGCCAGCTCCTATCTAGGACGAACTCCCTCCCTAGACCGTTCTGGATACTCCTCCTACACCTCTAGTTATGGTGGTGGATCTTATTCAGGCTATACTAGCTCCTACGCATCTAGATATAGTGCAACGAAGCCACCTAGACCCTCTTATACTTCTTCATACTCATCAGAAAGTTATCGTAGTCGAACGAATCGAGACCCATCCCCAGCGCGGACAAGTTATTACAGACAGTCTTCAGAATCCCGCGAGTCTGAGGAACGAAGTACTAGCAGTCGAGGTTTGGGATCACGTTCTGTGTCTGATACGTCGTCTCGGTATGCGTCTTCTACGTTATCATCCAGACTACGTGACAATTCCAGCTCCCGAGACTCTGGTTACAGTTCAAGGCTGACGACATCTTCCCGTGATCGCTCGTCTGACATCCGGAACGGTAACTCCGTAGAAACAAAATCCTACGGACCTAGTGCGTCATCATACGCCTCGAACTACCGATGGGAAGGACGTTCAAAAAATAAAGAAAAGAGTATCGAGAGAGACGAAAACGATGATAGGGAAAAAGAAAAAGTGCGAGTGAGTGAAAGAGTTCGGAATTACGAAAGTTTTGACGATGACACACCCCCTAGCTCCACCTCCGCACGTGTCGCGTCGGAGGAAGCCGCTGCTCGGCGCAAACGGGACGATGACTGGATCTCGGCCCGTCGGCAGCGGTTGGGGCTGTCACCTATTCGCAAAAGCAGAACCAGTAGCCCGGATCTTTATACTGCCAGGCCCCGGCAGTCAGTGGAACATAACGGTAACGATGAGGGTAACGAAGATGACAATGATAACGACGAGCGCCGGCAGTCGGTTTTGGAGCTTCGTCGTAAATACGACTCGTCCAACCTGAACGGGTACCCAAGTGACGATTCTTCGACCGTACGCCCCACGCCCACCATTAGATGCGAATCCCCAACTGAGAGCGTTGGCAGGCGACGAACTGACTCCGGTAACTACAGTCGGGACTCACCAACCTCAAATCATGCTTCTGCATCAGGCAACAAATCAGATTCGGAATCTGGTCGGGATTATCGTGACTCTAAACGTCTTGAATCTCCTCAACCGAGTAGGAAAAATCTAGGTTCACCTCAATCGCGATCCCCCGACGGCCGGAAGTCTCTCACAAACGGCACTTCGACAAAGGTGAGTTGTCAGTTGAATTTAAAAATTATTAATGATGTTCTGAATAATAGACTTGTTGCGTAAATTTAATGTACTAATAATATTATATTATCACGAATGAAATCGCTAACATAGTTTCAAGGTGACCGAGTGGTTAAGATCACAGAGATTGGTGCAACAATTACCTTCAACTTTAATAATACCTATATCCATAAAATTAATTAAAAATATAAATTACTTCTGAAATTAATCACTAAAACTATGATATTGATCTAATAGCTTCAAATTTATTTTTCTATATCGGTGAACAAGTTTGCAGATGCGCAACGCCTAATGAATATCGTAATTAATATAATATTTTTAGTGCAAAATAATAATAATTTAGTTAATTTTCCATAGTAACTAAAACGAAAACGCTCGTTACATATACAACTTTCACGATCTTTTTGAATTCGTGTCGTGAACGATGTATTGAGACAAAAAGAAATTTAAATGGAAATAAACGAAACACTTCAATAAGTCCGAAGTTATATTCTCTAATTCTATATTAAAAATTTTTGGTTCTCGCTCTGTAAAAATGGTGTCGGTGGAATTTTTACTTTTCCGTGTCTGCCTACAAAACATTCTAAGCTTATTTTCACCGAAGTGTTTGTAAAAATAACCACCTCACCTTGAAGAGCGAGTTAATAAAGTATGAAACTATTCGAAGGCAGATAAGAATTTATTTAAGTCACTCTTTATGAGATGGTTTTCATGTTCTGATAGCTTGGCGCCTCCAATCAAATAAGCGCAATATATAAAAATTTAACTCAGTACTCACTGCAGTGAGTGACAGAGAGCGCATTTTCTCGTCGACGAAAACATGAAGTCACGGACGGACAGACGGACGGACTTGGCGTCGGCGAGCACAATAGTGCATTTTTTCCATAAATTAGAAAATGCGCTAAAAAGTGGTGACATCACTCGTAAAAAATAGCTTTCCCACAGACAGTCATCATTTACAATATTACTTAGCCTAGACTTTAATGTAAACAAAGTTGGGTGAAAGCAAGACCCTCTTTTGAGTAATTGAGGACTTTTGGTGAAAACTCGTTGTTAACGTTGTCCTTGACTTTGTTTTCAACATTGTTTTGAAATTTGTCATTATTTCATCGAAAACTCGTTTATGCGGTCAGCGTTTAATGGAGCATGGACTGCTTCAATAAAGATTTTTTGACATGCATTTTTTAATTTTCTACAGTTTAGTGGGATGAATATCAATTGAGCGGCATATTTTAAATTTTTTGCTCTTGAACTTCACTTCATAATAAGGTCAAGCATTAAACAATTTCTTCAGGAGAATTTATGTCCAAAAAATAATACCAAAGTCAATTACTTTCGAAAAATCATAAGAAAGTGAATAAAATTTTAAATGAAAAAAAATCAGAACATGTCAAATCCAATTTGCCAACCATGCCACCCAGGGATTTGCACATTATCTAACGAAAGCGTTAATACAGTTCGTTATTATGTACGAGTAATGCTGTCGTAGTCTGGTCAGGACACAGGTCTGTTCAACGAACAAATCTTGCTTGAAAGTTAGAAATTATTAATGATATGTCATTCTAAAGTGACGCGACATATTACCGCTGCTTTAATGTCTTGAAAGTTTCCTAAAAATAAGTATACACGACCGAGGATATTTGGACGCGTTAAATCTCATTCGCTTAAGTTCTGCGCATGACGCACGCATCGCAGCAGCCAGGCAAGCAAGGCTACCCACTTGGCACTGCACCGCGTATATATTCTACGAGCTGTCCCTCTGGCGGCTGCCAACGCAACCTTCACCCTAAAGACCGCGGAATCACTTACGTTTTCGTTTGTCAATTGCAATAATAATGAAACAAATACCGCTTACCAATTTGTTTTTTTTCAAAGTTATCTGAAATTGAAGCTGTGAGTCAAAATTGAAGCATTGAGTTAGGTGTTCGAGACCTGCAACTAGCCGTGAATGTTCTGCGACATACAGAATCAGCCACTGGTCTAACCGCCTAATAAACGCTACCACCGCTAAATTTACGTCACTAAAATTCTGATTTCAGATCGGCTTTAATAAATTCCTGTGATTTTTCACCGATTTTCAGGGCGGATCAATGACAAGATCGTGCTTTGTATGAGGGCTGACTCGACTCTATAAAAATTAAAGATAATGTTGAACAATTTTTTCTTGTAGAGGCATAATTTCAAATCTATCCTAGATGGACTAAAGTGTAAGTTTTTCATTACCGTGTTTTTACTTTAAATGTAATATTCTAGGTATACAATTAATTAATTTGCATATCGCAGCAGTTTCCATTTCAAATTTTTGCGGCTCTTCAAATTTTCATGGACATTTATTCTATTAATTTGGTTGCTTGCTTCATTTAATTCGTTTAGAGGAACCAAGATTTCTGTTCGATTGAAGGATTGTGTGTGTTGTTTAGGCGTGAATTCTAGTTTTATATTGGGGTCAACAACATTAAATATAAACTTCTAAACAATAAACAAAAAAATAGTCAATAACATTAAATATTCACTCCTTAACAATAAACAATAGACAAGTAAGAACATTAAAAATACACTCCTAAACAATACACAATAAACAAGTTAATAACATTAAAAATACACTCCTAAACAATAAACAATGTAAGTCAATAATAATAAATATACACTTCTATATACAACAAACAATACAAGTTAACGTAATTTCCTAACGCTTGCTGAAACTAATGCTTGCGTGCAGTAGTGCTGGTATTGAAGTTTTTTAGCTCATTGTTTGACGTGTGCAGGAAATTCCGAAATTTGTAGCAAAAAATAAAACAGATAATAAATAACCTGTACGTGCTGCCACTACACTCAGACAAATGAGTGAAGCTTTGTCCAAATAACGATGCACTTGATGCCCTTGCATGTGTGGGAATCTTGACCAAGTTTGCACGAGCAGAAGAGCGTATCAGTTATACGTCTGCCCTCTGCGCGTGCTGTGGGTAAGAAAGTGTGTCACTATTTCGACGGAATGAAGCATTGATTTTTCTGTGTGGTCTTGTTAACTTGTATAGACACGCCCTCGGCCTAAATTCTCTGGTCACGCCAAGGCTGGGTATAGACTTTCGTACTCACCTCAAATTGGATGAAATTTCATTTCAATTATGAAATATTCCATCACAGAATAATGTTGTGTTGTAAAATAATTAATAATTTGTCTTCAATAGAAATTGAAAATGTTTGCATTAGTGGTAGATATTGAAATATTGACAGTGAATTCCGTAGATTTTCTCGAAAATTCTCTACTAGAAAACTACTTCATGTCATCTGTCCGCGAAGTTAGGTCACACTAATCTAATAATTAAATTTTCCTTGTGAATTCCGTTTTTATATCTTGCTGTTGCCTTTGTTTAAATTTGCCAATAATTACGATATTTTAGCATTTGATGTGGTTCAAAATTATTTTTCGAAACTACTCACTGCATTAAGAATGTTTTATGATTCCATGTCAGTGATGCCACTCTCACGAAATTATTTTTTCTTTTATAAATTCTGGGACGAACATTAACCGAAATATAATTGTCGTATAAAGTGATTTTGATGTGTATACCGCACTGAAGCATTTAGTTATTAGGGCAATTGCAAAGTTATTAGGACGATATTTTGCAAAGCTAGAATAATGTTTATCGAAAACGCATCTGAAAAATATTTGTCGGTGCTTACGCTATAATATATGCTCCACCATAAAGTGAATAAAATTTTTGATAACGGAATGTCAAATTTGTTTGCGAGTTGAAGGATTTTTTTTATAGGCCGATCAGTGTTTTTCGTAAAAGATCCTATTTTTTGACTGGAGATTCAATAAATTGTCATTTATGTTCTAGAATGATTGTTTTATGTCTGTTCGTCAGATTTACACATTAGTTTTGGATTCCAATTCTTTTTAATAGTTAATTAATCTGCCGATTCAACAGCAACAAGTGCGTGTTCCAACCCATCCGCTCACGGTCTTCTACAAATATTAATTCTTTGTATATGATGACAGAATTTGCTCTTTTAAGCAAGTCTGATTGAAGATAATAATTTTTTACTGGTTCTGATGAATAGTTGTGTGTATCGGCAGCATTCACTGCAGCATCTAGACGACCCGTCATGCAGCGTCTCGCCGTACGCGTCTAGCACCTCCTCCTCCTACTACTCGGCGCGCACTGGCGTGCCTCGCAGCTGCCGAGTCCGTGAACGTATTGCTGCGCGAGTTGCCCGCGAACTCGACGAGGTCAGCGCGTGTTTGTACGTTCTAACAACGGCTTTATTTCCATTAACTCTAATCAAATTTTCCCGCTAACAATCGTGTTGTTTGTTATAACATTGATTGTGAACTATAACGAAATTTTCAAAGCATCAATGTGGCTCCATGCAAGTTTAGGCTATTGGCCATCTCTCAAACGTTGACTAATATAATTTTTTTATAGAAATATGTTAATTTCGAACCGCAGCAACTTTTTCAACGTCCGTCGTAAAATTTTATTCAAGTACATTAATTTTTTTTGTTTCGACTGGAAAAGGTTTGTTAGAAAGGGGTTTTGTTTCGACATATGAATTGCTGACATTGTTTCTGCATGAGCATTTATGAGTAAACAGCTTGAGTGGAATAATTTACAGTACTGACATGGACTATACCTTCGCGCACACTTTCTTTGTTTGTTAACAAGTGCAAATGAGATCACATGGAGCATTTAATCATGTCTCATCCCTGATTAACATTGTGGTGCGGATTCGACTAGGATGAATCACTTTGAATATAATGTTTATCTCGGTAAGTGCATGGTTCAACATAATTTTTTACATCGTTGCGGCAATCCTGCTATCCAGGACATCAGGTTGAAGCGAATAGCCCGCGGAATTTTAACTTGTAACTCAAATGTCAACCCTTTATGAGAATTTTTATCACATTTTATGATAAAGATATTAAAATATATGAACATTTATTCATGATTTGAACTTACATTCACAAGTTTTTCACAGCAAGGGTTATTCAATGTATAGACGATGTAAGACACGATGCCTGCCTTGGCCGTCGAAGTGAGACGCAATTGAACATCTAATGTTCAACGTTAAACGCTTGAGTCTAAACAAACTCACAATCTTTTGAAATTTTGAAATTTAAACCGAAATTTAAACCTTTTTGAAATTTAAACCGAGTGTAGCACCGAATATTGCTCACGTTTTCCACACTCTAATTAGCATGCGTAATCGGGCATTAACGTGACACTAGAGTGCATATAATGACTTCATATGGTGAGGTTAAACATATTTACCTATTTTTAATTTTATGGTCTACATGGACGAGAATCGCAACGCAAATAACTTAATGAATATTTTCATTAAATATATTTCTCATAACTTTTAGCCAATAACTTGATTCATTATTAAACAGTGCAATAAGCTTGACATTTAAATGACTTTTGTCTAGACCGTGCATGTATGCAAACCTTGTATGCAATTCTTTTATCGGGCGATAAAGAGTGAAAAATCACAATTTTAATGTATTACACTACTGGAAAAGCGTTTCCAATTAGAAAAAAAAATCGTTCGCAGTTTGCACTCAGGCAGTGACAATACGAACGTTATTCATTCCCACAAAGCCTACTTCTAACGATAAAAAATTTCCCCCGTCAAAAAACTGCTACTTCAATAAAACAGGGTTTCCATCGTAAAATATCTGCCACCCAACTAAAAATTTTCATGCTGGAAACTAATTCCTTCATAAATGCATAATGCTGCACCGCTGGCAGTTCAAGCTACAGCCAATTTGTCATAATAGAAATCAACGAAATTGGTATTTTAAATTTTTCCATTTCTTGATAACAATAATTCATCGAAATCCAATACGTAAAACGTTCAACGTCATTTCAATCGTCCTACAGCAAGTATCTGGTCAACAGTAGTTAAATTAACATGCGCCGGACTGACACCATTTATCCCTTCAATGACATTAAAGTCTCGACGAATTGAGTGTTTCTTGCCCGACGTTCTTCTATCATGGTGCATTTAATAGAGCACTCTTCAATAAATCATTATCATACACGTCATCACTCTCTTATTCTGAAGATGAATGGCTCCGGTTACGCCATAAGCATTGCATTAGCATTCAAGGTGCTCTGAAAAAGCGATCTTGTACCACGCAGCCACCTCAAGTTTACAGCCCAGGGTTTAATATTGCCGGTATGATCATGATATTAAACTATGATATATTGGTGATCATGATCAAGACATTAAACATATTGAAAGTGATCATGATAAAATGGAAGAAAAAAGTGTTAAATATTGCTGCGGCATCGGTTTCATGCTTCAGAAAAATTTTCGACTGTTAGGTACACTTTTAGAAGTCAGGCATTGTTCCAAGAAAGCTCGAGGTTACAATGGATTACGTAATCCAGATTTAGTACGACAAAAAATTACGCATGACTGTGGAACAAAAGCGTTTGTATTGAGGCGAGGAGAGTAGAGGGGCGCCGCCCTTAAGCGCCCCGTCGTCGGGAGGGAGGGCGCCTTCAGCGTCTCGCCGTCGGGAGGGAGGGACGCCCTTCAAGTTTTTTTGCATCTATCGAGCGTATATTTTTCTCAAATGAATTTTGCTCGCATTTTTCTTTTAAATATTAATTCTGAGATGGAGTTAAATTGATTATAGTTTTAGTTCACAACTAGAATACCTTTTGCTACAATTCATTTTATTTGCATGGTAATGCTTCTTAATTTAATTGATTAATTGGCACCCGAGGTGTCATCGAACTTTTGCTTTCGAGACTGATGACCTCCGCTTAGGTCGACGAGCATCCTTCGTCCCGACCAACTTTTGCTTCTTCCGTGCCGAGAAGTTGTACTGCATTAAGAAACGCGCCCTCATTAAAATGGGTATAATAAATTTTGAATATCAAAAACAAACAATAAAATGCGGAGATTAAGTTACAATGTGCCATTATGGCGAATTATTGATATTGTATTAGCGTTACCAGGAATGTTTCTATAGGCCTTAGGCCTAGGCACCTATGGCGGTAGCTTGAGACATTAATTGCATTAGAAGTCAAAGAAAAAATTAAATGAGCGAGCACAAAAATGTGTTTCCTTCATTATAATGCAAGACTTTTTACGGAAAAATGATGATTTTCTCTAAGTGCACATTTTTTGGCAACACATAATGCTGTATTTTACCATGTTTTTCTGTGCCTTTATATTTGGAACCTACAAGACGATAATAATTAACTGAATTATCATCACTTAAGCTTATCTAACTGAAAAGTTGATAATTACGGATAATATCAACTGAAAAATTGATATTTATGGACATTGAAATACTTCACAATGTCCGAACATATTGAGGTCCATGGACTCGTATTTAATTTTAGTTCTAGAGTACTAAAATTGTGCATGTTTTCAAATTCCGTAACGCGAAGTTGGACTATTCAATCAGCTGACATTTTAGGTGCAGCTCAATGTCGTTAGTTTGTCTATTTCTTCTTTATTAAAATTGAGAAGTGATGTAGAAAGAGAGAATTAGACTTCGTTAGCGGCACACATGAGAAGGAAAATCGATTGCTCGGTGATGGAGCTGCTGGCTCCGTGAAGGTCAATGTCGATAGGCTGTGAAGGAACGAAAGCGGCGATATCTAATGGACGCTTCGGTCATCGTTTCGTTGAAGGATTCCTCTTGTATGACCGCATTCATTTCTCTGATTGATTTAATATTTTTTTGTCATAAACGTTCAACGGGCTGATCACACATAACCCTTGACGTGAGATGGATTTTTTCGACGTTATTTTATTATATGAAACATTTCCTGAATGTTTACTACAAAGTTGAATGCTATCTATCATATGAGTGATAATGTTGATATTTACATGAATATCATCATGTTAATGCCTGTGTTCGTCCATAGTTTCTCATGCTATTGCACATCACACATTCCAACACTATCAGCGACGTAGGCTTGAAGGCGACCTCTGGCGACGGGAAATATGTACAAATGTTCCCTTTTATTTCGTTGCTGCGCTCCTGCGTTATGGCCCAGAAAAATGTTGCGTTTGGAATAAATTTACCGTAATAAGAGAATGGGATCTTATTTAACCTGCATTAAAATTTCTCCCTGTTTTCTTAATGAAGGCAAAAACCTTGTAAACATCATAATATTCTCACATTGAGGCATTTTGAATCCCTAACGAAAACCCAATATGGCAGTTGATGGCAACTATCGTAAACTGGGCCACATACTGCGTCGGTCCTGAGCTATGCCAACTGCGATTTGCAAGCGTTGCTGACTAGTGACGAGGTGCAACAATACATTCATTATTTATACATTCCGATCAATCGATATGTATGCCGGGGCCTGCTCCAAATGTAGGTTAAACTCGCTCTCTTCCTTCGCACGTGGCGAGAAACTGAACATAACTTGGAGTGCCTTCATTTTTTGCTTCCAGCGAGGCATTCTATGCGTATTCATATCTATGAAGAGTTGAGCCAGTGATGTCCGAATGTTTTGGTTATTCCATACTTTGAAAAGTTGGAATTAATATTTTCCACTTGCCTACGATCTCTAACATAATAATTTTATTCAATACTAGCGAAGATACCCAGCGTTGCAGGGAAGGTTGTGGAAGAGATACGAGGTTAAATTGCAGATTGATAACATGAAACATTTTCCTGCTATGGAACAATCATTATTACTTGGCCCAGTAGCAGTCCCAAGAATTTATGAAGGATTTGTCAATAGTATGAACAATATCTGAAAACATGTCAAAAGGCAATTTAAATAGGGTGCTAGGATTATGAATGTATCAGTCTAATGCGTTTGTAGCTCTAAAATCTAAATTATTTTCTAGGATATTTGCGCTATCATCTCTAAGCCGTCAAAACCTGCTTCATATCACCAACATACTTTTAAATTACCACAACGTGCATGAGTAAACAGTCGTTTCTACTTCGATGTTTATTTATCGCGGCATCGGTACGTCGCAGATTGCCGGCATTTATTCATTTTCTAAATCAAAAATGGCTGAATTATTTCGTAAAATTCTCCGTACGCTGGTAGGATGCAGGGAATGCAACAATCTTCAAACTCACGTCACTGAGTGCCTATTGAGCACGAAAAAATGGTGACATTGATTTGTTGCACGTGCCCATTGCAGGCTCTAGATTTGTTGCAGTGCTCATTGTAGGCTCTAGATTTGTTGCACCTGCTCATTGCGGGCTCTAGATTTGTTGCACGTGCCCATTGCAGGCTCTAGATTTGAGTTTGTTTCACGCCATTGTGGTTTGAATGAGCTGGCGGTTTGCTAATTAAGGATGAATTGAATGTCCGTACATCTACTTGGTATGGTTGACTCTAATAAGAGCTTTGACTCGTGACACACGAATGCGGATATACTTATAGGAAATTCTTATTCTTCTCTCTTATTCTTCTATACTTATAGGAAATTCTTTATCAGTATAAGTATTTTCAGTCTGTATAATTTTATGAAATTCCGGACTGACTGGGAATGGTCAGCACCGATATCGTTAGCCGTCATATTGATTAGTTATAACGTATTATTTTTTTAACCGCATGTACTCAATATTTCTACTTGTTTCAACTACGAAGAATTTAAATTATGCTACCATTTTTCCATAATCGCCGCTGGTACTGCTCCTTTGTTTTCTAATAATAATAAAAAAATATTGAATTCATGATATATTTGCAAATAATTTTATAAAAAGAATTTCTTATCTCTACCTATCGCGATCACTAAGGGATTAATTAGTCTATGTAAGATTTCAAGGCAATTAGTTTTACCGTAAAAGTGATTTGAGTGTTTTTAAACGGTATGATATATAGGGTATATGTCAACACTACAATATCAGGAATTTCCCCTGGATTATACTCAGAAAAAAAGTTCGTGTTGAGAAATCTAGCCTTGAGCTGCAGCAGCGGCTGTGGCCCATCAGACGCAAGTAGGTAGGGTACAAAATAAAGCAGTGAATCACAGCCACCAATTTTGTTATTAACTTCATTCTACGTAAATATTCATTTAAGTGCGTCTACTACGATATGCATATTTTTTCTGTTATAGTTCCACTTAGTCTGTTCTGCCATCGCATCTCAATGATGCAAGTTTCTCAATAAAATGCAAATTCGGTCAACAGCTTAATTAAACACATACCGTAGTTATTCATAAAAATTTTAGAAGCTGTTGGAAAAATTTTCTAACATCCAAGGATGTGACAACTTCGTATCTTGCAGATAATAATATATTCTCGATTGTTCTCTTGACAGGTATCATACTTTTTCATTTATGTCCACTTAGGATGAATTCATTTGACCATGAAATGATCATAACAGAATAACCCCTGAATGAAGTTTCTTCAGTAAGTAAGATGAACGTTCTATCTAAAAAAGTAGCATTATTGATCAATTATAAAAGAATAAATGGAAAGAGACGCATTGAAGTTTTTTTTTTGAATACACGGCACAATGGCATTACATCAAATAAAAACTTTTCACTCATAATGTCAGAGTCAGGCGCCAATAACTCAGAGTATGCATAATATTTTGTCCCGCAACTGAATCGGCATTGGCATTTGTCTGCCGGCCTCTCACTGACGTCATCAGTAGGGAATTTCTGTCACCCACATGTTAACTGATAGGCTCATATGCACGGAGTTAAATGTTCCACGAAGGCATTTAGAGTAGCTTTTATTTCTTTGTTCCAAACTAGGTGCAAACGTTTCAATTCTCGATTTCTTTAGAGTGGTATTAAAAATTTATTCTGTTGCCCTAGCGAATCACTCGGAATCAGTTTATTTAGATCCTTAGAGTTTATTATTTTACCGCAGATTATCATTTGCGAGCTCAATAAAAGACTGAATTAAGAGTAATATACACAAAATTATTCAGGACAATTCAGTTCTACAACATTTTCGAAATTAGAATCCTATGAGCATCAAGCAGGCAGTGCCAAACAAATCTCGGAATTGTATAGCGACATTTGGCATCTTGACGTGGAGTAGCATAGCGTCCTCGCCTTGATAAATGGATTTCATAGTAGTCGTGTTTTCACCGTCGTTGCTAGTGGTGGGATGGTCACATTGCTGGAGAAAAATCTGCTGCCATGCGTATTGCGTGATTCCACTGGAGGGAAAGAAAATTATTTACCTTGGTGATACTTTATTTTTGATAACGTGTGTCGTTTGATGAAGGAATCTTGCTGTATTTTTACGTATTCAGTCTCCATTTGGCCACAAGTGTTCATTGACAAGTGCCGGTGTAAGGGAATTTGACTTCAAGGCCAGTGCACTTCTTGCTGCTCTCGAGTCCAAGTTTCGATAGTGTCGTGCTGGGTGCAGATGTACTGTCTGACTGTCATGCGTCCAATTGGACTCTCGGTACTCAAGAGTCGAGACGGGGTCAGTCCTCTCAATAGCGAGTGTTGAATCTTAAATGAAAAAAAAGGTATTAAAGATTGGCTGGCCTGATCACTATTTTATTGCTGAAAAGAGCTTCTTTGAAACGGCAGTGCGAAGATATATCTATGCTATTACTATTAATTAGCCCAGTTTGTTCCCGTTTCGAAGTTGCCTGATTTGACAATTTGAGCTTGATTTGACCATTTTCGCTAGATTAAAAAGTGACAGTTTCTATTATTTGCCAATAAACCAGGCAAAATTTGATGACATATCCAGTTGCTTCGTGATTTCTAATACGGAAAATAAAAACGACTGAGAATATACCGTCGAAATACCTAGTTAGATTTCTCATTCGGATGCTCCTGATTGATAGCCAAGATGGTTAATTTTTTCTTATTTTGCTTTACCGAGGACTCTTCCAAGTACAAAGTATCTTCGCCTCAAAATCAAACTACTGATACGAAGAGTAAATCGACAACTAAAACCATGCAGCCATCTTCTACTTCAATGTCGCCTAAATACTCGAAGAGAACTCGGCATGCTTCCGACGCGTCCCGAGGTGACAGCGACTCTTCAGCTTCATCAGTCCGAGGTACTTCTCCAAACAAGAGGTTACAAAGTCCCTCTCGAACTTCTTCCCCTCATCGTCTGGGATTCCGATCATCAACTTCGTCGACCAACTCAGTTGCGTCGAACTCATCGAAAAGTTCATCCTCAAGTCTCTCATCGGATCACAGCGCCATGTCTATGTCGTCGACTCCTCCTTCCTCCTCCAGTGCATCGTCATCTTCGAACAGCACTCCAGAATCCAGCAGAAAATACGGTACAGACACGGTAAGTATTATCGCTGTTCCAGCCATGTTGATCAATCTTCAATGAAACTCGTATTTGTGCACGGTGGATTTCCCGGGAGGTGGGGGGATGCTGAACGAAACAGTGCACATATTTCATATCCATGATGATAATTGTATCTAAAACTATGATACTGGATATTCCTTTCGTATGTAGCGGATACTATGCAACTAATCATTACCAAGCTAACAGACAGGATCGCTCTTCAATAGATCAACCACCGTTCCTTTTTAAATAATTCGAATTAACCTTTTTTTAAATAATTCGAGACACTGAATCGTAAAGACAGAGTTACAGTGGCTGAGACGTACGGACAGAGTTACAGTGGCGTGCAATGCGTTTACCCGTTATGGCTAGATTAAAGATGTGTTTTCACTCACAGGGGTTTTACAGAATTATGCAAGACTCAACATTAGGCGTATAGATGTCGGGTAACATCCTCCTTTAGTGTTATTTATTCGGGCGTTGCAAAATATTTTTGCGGAAAGCGACTGTTCAGAATTGAAATGTATGAGTTGTTTTCTTTCCTTGCTGACGGCACCCCAAATGAAAGAGAATGTACCTGATATAATTTCCGTTTGTATTGTTTTTATTTAGGCTTTTTTATCCACCTAGTGTGCTTTTGCTTCTTCGCACGATCTCACATTTCATCAATGTTCAAGGTAATAAAAAAATTAACGAGATTCCTGTGCATCAGAAACCTGTGACGTTATTTATCAAGCTTAATTTATACTGTGTTCTTGCGTTACACAATTCTTGCCATATTCCAGCTAAAGGACTATCAAAATGTTTAATAAATGCACTGTCTGGCGTCGACTTCTTTCTCTGAACTTTTTAATTAGTAAGCAAGTCTTGTTGCACGAATGGCAACACATCATTCTGAATTACGAGAAACTGCAGATCTTGGGAAAGACTTGCATCCCTGAAATTAAAGTTTATTCAAGCTTTCTGCAACAGTTCCATTTAGTTTACTTTACTGTGCTGTGTATATAGAGTTTTGAAATTTGTTTCTATTTCCGATCAAAGAGGCGTTCCATCACAACTTCGCTAGTTCGCTGGAATATCTCGACGCGAAATTATGGTTGTTGTGATGTTTTCTGGAATATGTTTTTCAAACATTTATTCGTTTTGTTCCTTGATTGAAATTTACTGTTTGCAGTTGAAATTAGTTACGTCTTAGTTTATTTTTATTTTAAATATTTTTTATATACTCTTTATAATAAATACTCTTTATATTATTTTAAATACTCTTTATTTTAGCTGGCTTTGCCTTTTTGCATTCTCTTCGTCAAACACTCACTGAACAAACGAATGCACAACCCAAAGAAACTAGAACTATGAATTTTCACTATAAAAATTTCGTTCGTTGTTCAGATTGTCATTTTACATGCATTGAGCAATATAGCATGTGCTTTATTCCAATCTTTCGTTAATAATTGTATATAATGTTATCAACCTATTTCGTAATTGTAATGCTACGCATTTCGTGGAAACGTTCGACAGGCTGCGTGCTTACCTTACTTATCACCTCAATATCTTGTTTACAGCGAATCGTCCGCATAATTCCCTTATCTACTTACCTGATAGCAGCTCAGACACCGCTATCGCTGGACGCTGATTTACCCCGTAAGGGTCATTGCTTAATTGTTTAGGCTGCTGCTGCTTCTCAGTTGTTGAACCTCGATCACCTTGTAAATGCCATTATACTATATAAGAAGAGCTAAAGCTTGTACTCGCCGAGCGATACCATTCAGGGATTTCATGTCGGCTAATTGATAGTTGTATGCCTTTCAGAGAGTAGGCATATATTTTGCCTTTGAAATTCATTTTATCGAGAGAACTGAATGGCCAGAATTAATTAAATTATGTGTGCAAAGTTGAGCGTACTTGTCGCGGATCATGACCTATAATTTGGAAATGAATCGAATCTTAGTGTGTTGTCCTTTGGTGCAATCCTGCCTGGTGTTTTGATTTTATATTAGCAATGTGGATATCAAAAGAGTATAAAGCATCCTTATTTAACTCATCTACATGTTGTTTTATTATTTATAATGTTCACATCAAACTGTTACACTGATAACGTCTACTTCTTGTCTACTCTGATCGCATCTACGCGTTGTCGTACTTTGATCACGTCTACTTGATGTCGTTTGCTCTGATCTCGTCTACTTCTTGTCTACTCTGATCACGTCTAGTACTTCTTATCGCCTACACTAATCACGTCTACTTGATATCTACATCGATCGCATGACGTCACCAAACTCTCCATGAAAGTTATATTGAATTAGAGAAGAAGAATGTGAGTTGTGAGGCCATAACGGCTGGTTTACGACCATGCCTCACTCCGCTTTCTGCGATCGCTGGCCATCTGTTAGTGTTTGTCATCTGTACTCTTAACTGTAATGAACCTTCATTCCTTTTCTTCATGATATTACTTTCGATTTGTATTACTTTCTTCCAGCCTGTAAGTTATGTGAAATTTCATCCACGCCGTGTTGTATGCTGTCGCGTAGCTTATAATCACAGATTTGCTGGTTTTCTTAGCTTGATAACTGAGCCATTACCATGCCATTACGTGCGTCGCCTTGAAAGTATTTATCGAAGTAAGAGAGACATTTAAATTAATTCTGAAGTTACACTCTCTAGTTACACTCTGAGCTGTGTAACTAGATTCCGATCATTGAATGAGTTATGATTGTGTTACACCACATCAGTAGGAAAGATATCACATTTCTCATGATGCTATTGAGTAGTATATGTATTTTTCATTTATTTGATCCATTAACTTAAGTTTGGTTATCCCGAAACCCGTATTATCATGCTTGTTACGTGGTAATTGAAGTTGCAAATTTATTCAACAAATATTACGAGGCATCTCCTTGCTTTTAGTCGTGTTGAATAAATAAATAATGAATAAATATTTAAAATAACGAAGGTACAACTGCTGAAGTATTTGAAGCTATGGTGTGCATGTTCTGATAAAAGATCTCTAGCTCGTAAGTGAAGCAAGGGCGATCTCTAGTGCGGACAAGTGAAAGTCTTGCCATGGACGTGCCGATGTCTGCTGCCCGCTGCTCCAGGAAAGTTGGGCAATATGTGAAATTCTGTAGTATCAATGAAATTAATGTTGAAGCGACGCAATTTAACATTGTTGAGTGTAAAAGCGATGTGATTTTGACGTGCGATTACACGCCTTCACACAGTAAAGGAAGACAGGTTCATTCGAATATTATTCTTATTGCTAAGCATTTGGTTCCGCAGTTGGGACCTTGTTCTAGTCTCGCGAAATGTTCAAGTTTGCCGTAAAACATAAAAGGATCGAATTAATTAATGAAATTTAGAAAAACACTAAAGCTTTCCTATCGTGACGCATTCGTATGTGTATTTTTATTGGACAATTGACAACACATTTATTCATCACAGCACTCAGTGCTGGCTGTTCGCCTCCGTGAGCTGATCGCGTTGCTCGACTCTGTTGCTGTTATCACTAAAAGCATCCGGCAATTTCCGCTCACGACCAACCTTGCATCACTATATACCAATATATTTTCCGGTCAAGCCTCGGTCGCTAGCTGCGTTTGGGCCGCTTGCCCACAAATGAGATCATGCACTTGGTCTGCATCGAAAACGGTTATGTATGTGAATGGCTGTATGCAATCTGGATACGTTCCAAAACGTGCATCAAAACGCATTTGCTAGAATTGCGTCGTCGTTGCAAAAAAAAAAAAAAAAAATTAAAATGAATGTCCGCTCAATTGGTGATCACTGATGAGATAGCTAATGCAGATCGAGTTGTTCATTCGTTAATCTTTTACATTCAACATTGTGAATTTTATTCTATTAAATCTTTCATGTTCAACCTCATGAATTTTAATCCAATGCATGCATTAATATGGGAGTGATTGAAGCCAATAATTCAACGTGCTTTGTACTTTCCACCACTAATATTAACCTGGACAATCCTCATGAAGCTGTTTCCAACTCATGATTCGTGATATTTGCTATGATTATTCAGCATATTTTGACTCTGTTTAGAAGTGTGTATTTTACATGCATCACTATTTACTATATATATAGTTGGGAAATTGTTCTTTGGATGCATGCAATAACTCAATGTTATATTTATGCGCTTTAAACGTTAAATACGCTCGATCGTTTATTCAGCGTTTTCTTAAGATCATCGGTGATAGATTATGTACTGCATTGTTTGGTGAATCAAAGATCTAAATGCTTGATTATACCAAGAATTTTGTACTAATTTAGGTCTTTTGACACATATTGTTGCTCTTGACAAAACGTTGCGTGATTTAATGTTTTTAAGACAGAATCGGAAGAAGGAAGACTTGTATTGCTACCGTGCAACTATACGTTCTTTTCGTATCGGTGAGAAACATGCGTTTCGAGTAGTATAGGAATTGTTTTGCATCCATCAGTTACGGAGGATAGTCCTGTTTGTTACATCTATAAGTAATTGGACCGATAATTATCCATGAAATAACTCTTATGTAATATTTTTGAATTGAATTCTTTTTTTTTGGGAGCAATCTGAAATGGAGAGAATCCTGATGATCTTTGGTGACTATCCATCCTACGTTGCTTTCTTCATTCACTTCACTTTCATTTTTCTCGGCAGAAAGTTGACTTTTTAAGTTCTGTTCCATTATTTGCTTATTTAAAATTAGTTGATTAACAACACATTCTTATTTATATCGTTTGTAACAATATGGGTTTCTGTCGATTAACGATGTTGCCAACTGTTTCAATTTCTAATCGCTGCACATTTTCTAACTGCTTAACATTTGATAAACTCGAAATCTTGATAATATAATTAATTTCCTGATAACCGCTTTATTGTGACGTGGCCGATGGCTTTTCTTCTGATGCAAGGCGCATTATTTTATGAACTGGGCGCCATGCCGCTGTGTTATGCCCTTTAGTCTATCTGACGCGCATACTTATACATGCTTACCTTAGCTATCACGTGCTCGTTGTATGTGCCCTGCTTTACCAATGATCTATAAAGTGTGTCACGTAGCGATGAAATCCAGCTGACTGTAACTCGTTGGAACTGCTTTGCGACCGTGGACGTATGTACGTATATAGATAAAACTTTGTGTTGAAATTCTCTGCGAGACTCGTTTTGCATTGAAGCTGCTGTGCTGCATGTTATATTCGATTATTTGTAATGAATGTTTAAATAATTTGATATCTTCTGTTTATTATTGTGTACACTGTACCAAAATTATTGTTGAACGGCGGAGCAAAAATATTGCTCGATCGCTTATCTAGCTTGCGCTCCATGTGAATTCGTATCGATAGGAGAGAGACCACGAATGAGATGAATTATTTGATAAGAATAAACTATTTCATCCCTCATGTCCCTAATGAGAATGTGAAATACGTTCCTATTAAGAAAGCAAGCCTACTCACGTTTACTGTTTGTCAATAGCGGGGAGTAAACAGAAGCTTAAAAGTTTTTGAGAAGTCATCGATACGTATATGTGCATTTCGCAATTTTTGTGGGGTATGTCCAAGTAGAAACCTTCTGCTGAGGCCTTTGTATCCATTTCTTGAATTTGTTTTCACGTTAATTCTTTTACCATGAAATTGGTATGTACATTTGTATTTTATGCTGCTTTACTTTATTTTTATTATGCCCCACTTAGCTTACTTGAATTAATTTGATGCTTACTACTTCACCATCGGATGTTACAGCTGCCATGCCGATGAATTTATTAAGAAAAATGCCATATTTTGAGTTCCTTACAACATATTTAATTTATTTTCCCTTATTTTCATTACTCTTGAGACGTGTGGCGCATCTCTAGTAAAAGAAATTGCCAGGGGAAAGCTTGCATTAAATAATGGTTATAAACTCGTCTTCTGCGTGGCACTGAGCGTTGTGCGTGCCGTCCGTGACACTGAGTGTTGTGCGTGCCGTCCATGGCACTGAGNCTTGAGACAACTTCTGTGTGTATTGACCGATGCAGCAATGACCCAAATACTGGAATTCCAATGACAAAAATAATTACTTCTATCATTAGTATCCTTAAATAGCAAGTTCACCAAGAATTCAATAGAAACCTCGGTTAAAGTCACCATATTGTCGTTGAAAGTGACGTTTTGGCGTCGATATGTTGAATTTACAAGTCTTTTTCTTTGCTTTAATTTCTTAATAATGATAACTGTTAGATAATAAGATGCATGTTGTGTAGAACTTTTTCTGTGTTGTGGATTGAGTCCCTATGTTTAGTCCATGCATCTATCACGCGAGGTTACACGTGAATGTTACCATCACAAGGACCCAACTCAAGTCTTAACCGTCGGACGGTCATGCCAGCAGCTCCCAGTGATCGTTATAATCCTCTTAATCTCCTCTGCTCAAGATTACATTCCTTACTAGATTGCCAAAAGACTATCTTGATAAATATGTATCTTACAATGGAGAAGATGTACAGATGCTACATCTCTCTGGCTGTACTTATACTATCAGATGCTGCTTTCTTGAGTCTACCCATTACATCTGTATTGATTATACCCATTACATCTGTATTGATTATAACCATTACAGCTGTATTGGTTATACCCATTACAGCTGTATTGATTATATGCTGCTGTTGCTGTTGTTACTACTGTTGTTGTTACTGCTGTTGTTGTTGCTGCTGTTGCTGTTGTTGCTGTTGTTGTTACTGCTGTTGCTGTTGTTGTTACTGCTGTTGTTGTTGCTGTTGTTGTTGCTGCTGTTGTTGCTGCTGTTGCTGTTGTTGTTGCTGTTGTTGTTGCTGTTGTTGTTACTGCTGTTGTTACTGCTGTTGTTGTTGCTGCTGTTGTTGCTGTTGTTAGTTACTGAGCTCGAAGGTTAATGTTCTTCTATAATGTAGGCATGTGCGGACACATGCGGCCTCTATGTTGACCGTGGAAAACAAGTCTGTCAGGAAGACAAGGGCTCTTCAATTAATGCATGGACGGTGCGTGAGCGAGCATACGGCGACCTGGTCATCCTTGGCCAAAGGTTATCAAACTTTTTTCCTCGAACCAAACTTTCTTTCAAAATGTTCAATATACGTCTTAAAGTGAATAACTCAGAATAAATCTTAAACGATGGTTGATCTTTTTCATACGTGGGGCACTCCGCGAGCTGTCAACTATGCACCAGTACGCAGGCTTTATGGAGGTGCCCACCCGCCCTGTTGCGCTGCATTTGTTGCAGTCTGTCTTGGGCATGAAATGGCTCTTGCAGCACAGCTTTAATATGTGTAAATTTATTGGTACTTCTTAGCTCAAAAATATTAAAACAGTCTTCATCTTGTGAAAAAAAATGCAGCTCGGCGTTGATTCCGCTACTTGTTTATTTTCCTTCAGGCCTTGGTGGATTGAAGTGAACTGAAAATATCGGCAGTTTCGTGCTAGCTTTATGCTAAAAAAATATCCTCATTACATACGTCTGGACTCAAGGAATCTATGAGTTTTATGTAATATATACTATAAATGAAGTCCTAATGAAATATATACTGAAATAGGTATTCAGTTCGCCTCTTTCTAGTAGAATAATATCTTGCTTGATATGTGGGCGTATTTAAATGTATGTTTCTGCTCGTCTAAATGATTCTACTCCCTGCTGTATCTATTGAGATTTGTGCTGCGAGAAACATCCAGATCGTTCTATGCGATTCTTCCCCCGGTCGTGAAAAGCTCTCTTGAATGCACGCGATGACGTCACGCAGTGACGTCAGAGTTGGACTCAACATTGCGTGGTGCTGCAGTTGCCACACACCGCCACATTTGGCACTGCGCCGGCGTGGTGCCGAAGTGAAATTTGACCTGCATGCATGCCACCGACTCTGTTCTGGACTGGACCAATACTGGCTACATTCCCACTTTAGGTTTTGAGCTTCCATCAAGGTCGATGCGCCCAGGCTGCTGGGCAGGGTATACCAGAGGCGTGTAGGCGGCTTGCTAAGTAATTGTCGCAGGTTTCCACTTCGCAACAAATGCATCATCGTCTTTAATGTGTTTTTATAAAGTTTTCTTTTACTATTTAATTTACTGGAGAGCGTTGAATTTCAACCTCTCTGTGACCTTGTACGCGCTCTTCTGCGTGTTGTCAAACGATTGTGAAAATTATGTCATATAAGTAGCTTAGCTTGATATATTACTTCGGTTTATCACAATTTTTCTTTCAGTCATCTTGTTACTCACGTTGCACTTCGATGGCGAACCGGTTTTTTATTTGTTAAACTTGTTCGTGTACTTCTTGAATGTTCGTGTACTTCTTCATCGATCTGCCATATCCATCGTTTGATCTTAAATAATTGTGATTAGATGGCATTGTTCGCTTCGACGAATTATGCGCCAGGAGAGAACTGCAATGTTGCAACATATTTTGTGCTCCGCATGTTTTCCTTCCTGCACTCTAATCTTTCACACAATTAGTCAACCAATTCATGACGTAGTCATGTGCCACGTTTAACTCCTACGTTTGTCTTCAGAGACAGTGGGGCAGTGATAGAAGCGTGCAGGCATTTTAAACCTTCTGAACAAAATGCATAATGGGGCAAAGGAATATACGAAAATTACTGATTTATTTTGCACTTGTATATCTTGGATTGGGAATTCAGTTACGCCAGAATTACAGCGTATGCCGTTTGCTTCTTTAAGAATATGTATAATTGTAAGTTGACGAGCTTTCGAGAAGAATTTCTAATCCGTCATCCCAATATGGTAATAAATAAATTAGTAGACAATGGTTAATTTATTTTAATTTATTAATATTCGATATGGAGAATGACAATTTTCTCATTGGAAATGTATCAGATGAAGTAGTTCGCGCATAGTAGTTCTCCTAATTTGTACTCTTCATACGCCTGACGTATATCTGTTATTCGGAAGCGTTATAGGAATAATGTTTCTATTTTTGTGTCTCTAGTGTGGCATATTGAACTATTAGACGTGACAGCGGAAGGTACTCGGTTATGAGGTCAACCTAATACACAAGTACTCAAGTAATTTTCACTACCTATATCTTGTTCTACTTGTTTTTACTGTTATTGTTCTTGTAAGGCTAATACTGATTACGCTAAGTTGTTTCAATGCAGAAATGAGCATAATTGAATAAAGCAATGTTTACTTTACTATTCTTCTTCAGAGACTAGAGGAATCCCAACAAGCCGTGGCTATTCCTATCATTTTCTTGGTGCATCGCTGCATGCATTGTAAAATTCTTGCCATTGTTCAATCCATTTTAATTTCAAATCTGACATCGCTCTCATCTCTTAGTTTAGGAACTGCTACTTTATCTTTATGTTCCCTCTGAATCTTCAAGTTTCTTTAGGAATGTTCACGCAACGACGCTGTCAGATTAAATTACCCGATATTCAGTCGGGAGAAGTCGTTTAGTAAATTAAAACGGGTATTAGAGAGATATTCTCAATATTAAGCAGGTATAAGGCATTATTATTTGAAACTTCAACATTCATGCTCGTCTAAATATACTATTATTACTTTAAAAAACTTTTCAATAGAGGTATAAAATAATTCAGAGACTTTTTATTTTATTTATTTTTTTTTGTAAATATTGACTGCACATTTAGCTCCTCAATGATACGGTAATAGTTAAAACTCGTATGATTCTGTGGTGCCTAGAGTTGGACGACGTTAGCATGCATCAATACGCTGTAGCCTACACACGTGTCCTACTCACGTGTCCTACTCACGTGTCCTACACACGTGTCCTACACACGAGTCCTACACACGTGTCCTACTCACGTGTCCTACACACATGTCCTACACACGTGTCCTACACACGTGTCCTACACACGTGTCCTACACACGTGTCCTATACACGTGTCCTATACACATGTCCTACACACACCTGTGTCTACACACATGTCCTACGCACGTATCCTACACACGTGTCCTACACACATGTCCTACACACAGCTGTGTCTACACACATGTCCTACACAGGTGTTCTACACACATGTCCCACACACACCTGTGTCTACACACATGTCCTACACAGGTGTTCTACACACTGATCAACTGTCGCTCTCTGCTCAGCTGTAGCAACTCTGTTACGGAATGAAAGCCTCCGCTCGACGATATGCACTTATATTAAGGTATTTTGTTTGTCTTTTTGTATCCACTGTTCAGCGTTTAATGTAAATGGTTTATTTTACATTCTTCAATAAGTTAATTGAAATTTGTATTGCATTTTTCATGATTACAGCACTCTTTCTATTCCATTTTCGCCGCATCGTTTTTCCACTAACACGGTTTCAAAATTGACGTTTCTATCTCACCTGAGGCCATAATTTCTTCGGGTAAGCGCGAAAATGCCGGTGTAGTCTGATCTGAATTAGATTTGGTATGTGACGAAGCAAATTCAGCCCTATTTTTCCCTCGACTATCCCAAATCAGCGTGCTTTTTGTTTCCTCGTTTTTGTTTATAACCTCTTCTCTCCCTCATCCAACCAAAATCAGAGTGTTCCCTCTGAAAATAGTTGCATGATGTCCCAATGAAAGAGAGGCCTGCTTTCCCTATGAAAAGAGCCGCCCGACGTTTCGATATAAAAGTAGCCCGCTCTCCCTCTGAAAGTCTCCCGAAGTCCTGATGAAAGAGAGGCCTGCTCTTTTGCCGCCGCCGCCGCCGCTGCTGGGCGTTGCGTTTAAAGGGGATCGCGAGTTGGAGGCGCGAGTGGAACGAGTGAGCGCCTGGAACTCGAGTGCCTCCGCAACCGACCGTCCTGGCACTCCCAGATCGAGCATCAGTCGTGCTCAAGAGGTGCTCCTGTCCGGCCGAACCGCGGGCTCAAATCAGAACCTGCCTGTACAATTTATTTATTCCACTCTAGAATTATCGTTTTAATTACTCGGGCCCTAAGTTTTAATTAGTTAGGGTTTTTTTTATTTGAATTTATCTCATAGTGATTCAAGACCGATTCCCGTGCGATAGATATGACGGTTGTAGGTTGGTGATAAGTTTGAAGCCTGTGTTAAAGTCGGTGGTTATTTGGTTGCCGTCGCAGAAGCTACTCACTGCCAACATTCTCCTCCCTCGCTCGCTTCTGCATTAGACAAGTGCATTCATTGTCTTCATGGCCATTATGAACTAAACACCGGCTCATATCAGAATCAATCTACCTTCGTTTCAAAGTATTGATCACCTGGTTACCGAGACATCGATGAAAATTTCATGACAAGAACTCAAGAGCACAATGTCATGTTCGTTAGAGTTGCCTTGGAAGAATGATGATACAAATGTTTTAGTTCAAGTCAACTCTAAGGGCGAGCTTCATAATGGTAGCAGTTTTGGCAACCGTACTGTGCCTGTGGAACGTACCCTTAACCTAAACCGTTCTCGAGGTGCTAGTGAGCCATCAGACGAAGTCCGGCTTAGAAACGACAAAAATAGTGACTCTGCTAAACGTAGAAAAAATGAACAGAACAACGGTAGAAGATCTTTACAAATTAGTGCGAGCAAACACGGCACTGTGGCAAACGCTGAAACGGTCTTGACCGAAGATCCTGGGATTTTGAAAAGCAATATTCACGATCCACCGATGACAAGAAAAGTAGTTCATGCTCGACATTCTTTGGATCCTAAGTACAGCGTCCACGGTCATTGCCGCAGTGATAAAATCGGTACAGATTTAAATATGTTCAGCACCGATTATGGGGAATCTGTTGCGACTGAGCTTCTCCATGGTGACGAGCATCGAAATGTGCCGGCAGTTCACCACGAGGTTCTTCCGTGCAGTGATGTTCACCATGACAACATTAATGCATCCCGGTGCTCTCAATCCGTTGCTTCTGCACCGATTCAAACAAATAAATCCGTATTGACCCCATGCAGTATGTCTTCTAAAACATGTCGAGCTCAGAATAAATATGTTGTGACGTGTTCTACGGTCGTCCCTCGTGGTGAGATGTCTGGAAGGCTCGCCAGCAGCGTGATTGATCCAAGCCAAGACGGGCGAGGGGCAGAAAGCCGGCTCTGCGGAGGCGAGTCCACTTCATCTGGAGCGGCCACCAGACACGAAGAAAACTCCGTCGCCTGTTGCTCGCCTGGAAACGGTTGCTCGTGCGCACGCCCTACTCGGACAGGCGCACAAAATTTCAAAGCCGTTAGTTCGTGCGGTCAAACAAGGTGTAGCCCTGCTAATGGTGGAGAAAGATGTGACGTTTTTCCAAGTGTAAGAAATGGTCTATTGAAACACACGTTTAGTGACAATAAATGTAGCGGTTCGACTCAAAGTAATTCTGAAAAGCAATTGACTTGTCAAAATATGGATTTGAAGACGGCAAAGAAGATCGTGTGCCTTGACGGTGACAATTCTATTGGGAGAGAAGTTGATTGGTGGAACAATATCGAGATGAACGCGGCGCACGAACCGAATAGTGAAAAAAATGAAATTTTATCGCCCGACTTACACGAAGATCGAGCATTGCCTTTGCCAAGCGTAGTGAAGTACAAGAATGTAGTAGATATAGTTAGATCTTTTGAGAATAGTACCAAAAGCACCTCGGAGAAAAAGATATCATCTAGTAAGTCACCCAGCACAAAGTCTAAACTTACTGCTCTGTCGTCTGGTGCGAAGAAGAACTGTGTAGGAGCTCAATGTTCAGAGGTGAAAGTAGCTGATATACATAGTTCTTCTCTGAGAACGAAGGTAGCAGAGAATCATGGTACGGGCAAGGTGGGCTCTAAATTGTCGAATGTGTCTCTTGGAAGTTGTAGAACGTTCCCTTTTGCGAGGTCAGGTAGTTTAGATACCAGAGTGTCGTTAGGTACTGATCATAAGAGTAAATCGATAACTGTTCATGGGTCGCTTAAACTAAGTCCCAGGCTACCAAAGGAATCCGACGTAAAGGCTGAGAGAATTACGAAAAATGTCATGAAAAATCAGGCTTCGCATCCTAAAAACTCGTGTGTGACTGAGCGAAGAGTGGTGGTACCTAGCATAAAAGAGAAAAATTCAATGCCCCCTACTTGTGAAATTGTTCGATATGTCTCTCCGACCCGTGGGAGTCACAATTGCAGTACCCATTCACTTATTAATGAGATCAACGAAAATCTGGAAGATATCCTGCCTCGACCTCAGAAAAATGAAGATTCCAATAAAGAAAAACGTAGACCAGCAACTAAAATAAAGAGTTCTCGGCCCATGCCCATGAACACTCGTCCTGAGAAGAACAATCGGCAGTGGATGATCTACACCAAGAGAGGGTCGGAAGGTGATGCATCCATCCACAAAAATTCTCGTCTCAACTCTCCTGATGAGAAGTCGTCAAAGAATACAAATACTTACCCTGTTATGAGAACACGTTGCCGGCAACAATACCCCAGAGTAATGACCAGACAGCCCGAGCCTGGCACGCCTTCAATGCTTCAGAAAAAAGCACTTCTTAACAAATCAGATTCTACCAAATTTGATGAGTGCAAGAAATGCGTAAAGTCGAGTGCTGCGTCCATGTCGTTGTCTGAAAACTGTATGAATTTACCGAAGTCTCGTGATGCTGCGCATACTCGTGCCAAGTACCATATGGATTGTTACGCTGAAAACGAGGTGGAAGAAGCTGAATTAAAACCGATGCACGATTTTGACTGTGATTCAAAAGACGAGTCGTTTCATAATTATCATGAATGCGGCTGCGATTACAACAACGATGAAAACGACGAGATATCAAACCAAGAATGGCAATCCGAGGTTTCGAGTACATGCACTGATCACTGGATGACTCGAAGTAGCTCTTCTGACTACGAAGAAATCGGCGATTTTAGGAGAGACTCCCCGCCGGGCTGGTCTTCCTCCAACGTCGTCACAGACGACGGAATGTCTTGTCCGACCGATGACGTAACTGACGATGCTGAGGAATATGACGCAAACTCGGGACGATGTTATCCTTCAGCTTTGAAAACCGGCCGGGACGAGTGTGGTGTCGGTGGTGGTGCGCGGATATGGGCCTGTTGTGGTGGTGGAGGCGTGATGCCCGGAGGAGGAGGAGGTGTTGTTGGTGGAGGGGGAGGCAACGGAACTTATGGAGGACCTCGCTCCAACGTCTTCCGGGTATGTCTAAGTCGTAATTTCTTCCTCAAAAAGTTTCATTGTCAAATACCCTGACAATTTATATGCACAGTGTTGTAAACACTGTGCATGCCTGAGATCAGTTTCCTGGCTGAGTTTCGTAACATATGTCGATTACTTTTTGCGATCTTCTTGCAGCGGTAACGGATTATATGTGATTCTGATTTGAGATTATTTTATTGTTTTAGCTTAAACTTATTTTATAGCTTAGACTTATTTTTAGCTTAAACTTATTTTATGTCAGATAAATCTGATATACAATCATTTCTATCTAATGTTCAATGTTCTGAAAAAATTCTGGATCCAGCTACAGAACTGGAATTGTTTTTTTCTTTTGAACTACTTCCTCTTTCCTCATTTCATTACTCAGCATTGTTGGTTTCATGTATTATGATTTATGAGAGACTCTTATCTTGCGATTGGAAAGTCATATATATTTTTATAGGTCGTTATATTTACGAACAAAATTACGCTGAATAAGAACTTTAATGTGAGATTACCGAATTTCTTAATGCATATGTCTATGAAGGCGTATCTCTTAGATCATAAAGCCAATGCAGCCTAGATAGACACGAAGCCTAGGTATAGAAATAAAATGGTTTCGTGTGGCGCAATTATTATAGATATCATTATTTTCATTTCGGGTCGTTTTAATTACCAGACCATAATTAACTTAAATCCTTCGTAATGATCACAAAAGGTGATCATTATTTTTGAAACTTCCGATTAGTCTTGAACATCGGCTGTGTTTTTTTAAATTTATTTTTTGCCTTACAAAATATGAGGCAACTTTATTTACCTAGTTTTAATTCAATTCAGAGACAGACGATTAGCAAGCTCATTGGTTTTTTTAATATTATTTACCCCGAGTTAAATATTTTGTTATATTAACAAATATTTGAGAACTCTTTTCTGAATCTTGATCTTGTTGATATCTGAAAATGGATTTGCTTAGATGCCCCAGTCCGTTTTTTTCGGTACGGAGTCGACTGGCCGTGGCACGCGACTGCTTCCGCTTGTTGCGCAAGAAATGTGCCTCGCTCACCTTCCCGTTCATGTCAAAATTTGAATAAATTTATTTGCTGATGTTTATATATGCTGCTTGCTGATGACATTGCACGCTTTTAGCAGTTTAGGCTTCAGGGTCTATATTGGGGCTGGCTGAAACACCTGTCGGAAGACTTCATAATACAACGTCAGATTCTTTATAATTCTTAGTGAAATGCCGCTGCGTCATGCTATCACACGTCTTTCGGAGAAGGCCGTGTTGTGCCTCATTTGAAGCACGTATGTATAATGTCTCCCACTGAGCAAGAGTCGTAATCATTTCCGCATAAGTTCAGCCACAGTCGTTCAGCCCGCGTGTGACGAGCGCCCCAAACAACTAAGTAGGAAGAGCTACAGCTGAGGCTTTGATACGTGGAGCCTGATTGCCGCTGCGGGCTGCATGTGCGGATAAATCGTTAGTATGACGTCTCGTTACGGAACTCGTGAAGGGAATGTATACAACTTCTATAATGTATTTGTATGTGCAATGTTGAATTACCGTAACTAAAGTGCGGGGGTACGGTATTCTTGTTGAATTGGTTGAAAATTAATATTCTATTTCTTCTCGTATTGACTTACTTTCAGCACGAAGTTCCTCAAGTCCTGGCGTCTGAATTATCATAAGTCATCATTGAAATTTTTAGTTTGAGGATATCGCGATGATTGCAATCCAGTTGATGCTTCTCTTTCAAACAAAGTTAGTGAACCGTTTGAATTTACTTTCTAACTCATTGCTCAGTGATAGCATGGGCAATTTTGATTAAAAACTTCATGTATCACGGATTGTGCTAAGGAAACATTGCTAACGCACAGAAATAATAAGTTATCTTGCCCAATAGTGGCACACTTTTATACCCACAGCACTAGCCGAGTGCGGACGTGGCACTAATACGCCCTTTTGCTTGGCCAGGGTGAAAATTCAAGTGCACAAAAATCATCGTCGTTTAGACAAAGACTCGGTTATTTTTTTGAGTGTGCGTAAACTCGTAGAGCAGCGCTGGCGCTGTCTTCTGTAGCGCCCGCTGTAGGACACGCGGAAGTACAGCGGCTGACCTCGCCCAGCACGGGACGTAGCGACGCTATTACTCGCCCCCATCCCCGCCTGTGCTGCGCTTCTTTACTGTTAGATAAATATTATTATAATATAGCGTATTATAGAAATTATTTATCGTTCATTCAGTGTCCAAATGGTGGCACACCTTCAGCGCGTGTTTTTGATTTACAGGAACGAAACGTGAACAGCGATTTCGACACAGTAGCGCTCATTTCGCTTTTCAATCAACTCTTATTGATATTGCGCGCTAAAATTTATTGAACTGCGTGTGAGTAAGTAAAGAAGGAAATGAGTTCTTAAGAGTTTTTCTTATGATTTTTTATTTCTTGAACCGTTAGAAAATGGTAAATATCTCACTTGTCCATGATATAATCGATGAGATGATTCTTATGCTAGTACTTAATATTGTGTATGGAAAGATGAGCTTTGCGCACAATGATACATTAGTTGAAAGTATTTTAAATGAGACATAACAAACGTATCTGTTGCGTCCGAGTATGTTGCAAATTACATGCAATACATTGTTCGGATGTCTTTGTGATTTGTTCTGTATAATTTATCATGCAAAACTTCTGCATATAGTCGAGTTCCATTGTTTGTCAAGATTGGGTAGCTGTAATTAAGCTATTGTCGTATGCGTGCACTTCTTCCTGCTTGATCTTACGGCTGGTTACGGAGCTTAGGCCACTCGTTATTCACTCGCAATATTTAAAGGGGTCAGTTAGTTTGCATTTAATTGCACTTCATTGGCGTTACGTAGCAATCTCGACGCGTTGCAATTTGTTTGCAGAGTCAGTGGTCGTAATTATGCAAATAATGCCTCGTTTCTGTTACGGTTGTACTTAGTTGAACTGTTATACATAGTTGTGCACTGTTGCAGAATCCCCATAAGGAAGTAAATGCTCTGATGTCTTAAGCAAGCATGTAAAATTTATATGAAGTCATTTTCTATATGTGACATATGCAACAGTTATTTGTACGATCTTTAAGACGGTCACTCATTTACGTACGTTATACTTATGACAGTACTTCACCAAAATTTGCAAGTGTTATTTCTTAATAATTTTTGGCGTAATAATAAACAATTTAAAACTGTTACTTCTTATCATAGCATTATTTGGATGTAACGCAGCCATATATTAACGCTGAATGTGCTTTGTTAATCTGTGCTCGCGCAAGAACATCGGGGCTGTAGCAGCCATGCATCTTCCATGCAGGAAGTGATCACGGAACTCTCCAGCGGAGTATCGATCGCTGCCGCGCGCACTGACTGCGCTCTCATGGTCGTCTCGTATAAATGGTATCTAACTATGCCCGCGTTATTTATTTGAGCTTGTGTTGCTAAGGTTTTTCTTTCAATTATGGTTTTCGTATTTGGTCGTTGTAAAAAAAATTACGGATATTTTTCGCACTGTTCATTTTGTGATTCAAGTTTTAATTGGTGAAGCATGATTTGTTTATGCGATGTGGTAGGTTACAGTCATTCTAATCCGATTTGCGCTGGTGCTTATTGATTGTTTACTATGGCGATGCGATGCGCTGGTGACGTCACTATTTTAGCAGCCGACATGAATGTGAACGGGTATTTAAATGAATTGGAAGTGAACTTTTTCTCATATAAGATCGTTATTCAGTTTTCTTGTCGAGACTATTTCTATGGATGCTGTGTAGATGTGACTGCGGAACTTTCTCAGACCTTATATTTTTTTCGAGATTAATGTTTTGTTATAAATAAGTTAGTTCCCGTTTGCGAATGCTGAATCTATGATGCATCGGAAACCTTCAGCGATCTGAGTGAAATAATACTGCCATAAATATACTAGTGACGGTCGCTTTAAACAAAGGCATTCTTATCGTTATTTTGTTGCCTTACAGCAGTTGATGTCAGGCGCGATGAGTCACTGACACGTCCGTGTCGTGCGGATCCCTGCTGGCTTGTTTGCTAACCGAAATAATTCATGTGAATGATGTCATAGCGGATTGCAATGATGATACGTCATTGCCTTGTGCGGTATATCGACTGATGTCTAAATCTAATGCCTCGTCTAATACTTTTTTGTTCGGATAGAATTTAGTTACTGCACGAGTCAAAAGCAAGTTTATCGATCAATATATTGAATGAACGCTTGTTTGAAATGAAGCTTCCGCATGTAAATCTTTTGTAGGTGTAGGGATTTATAGATCTGTTTTTAGTGAAAAAGCATGTCATTCAATAATTTTGTTAACTTTGTCTGGTATGATGAGTGAAAAATCAACGTATTGTTTTAATCCTACTAATACGATAAGGAAAAGCATTTGGCTTACATTTGATTTTTAGCGCATTTTCGCATTTATAAAAAATGCACTATTGTGCTCGCCAAGTCCGTCTGCCGTCCGTCTGTCTGTCCGTCCGTGACTTCACGTTTTCGTCGACAAGAAAATGCGCTCTTTGTCACTCACTGCAGTGAGTACTGAGTTATATATATATTTCTTCATTCACTAGAAAATATTCGATTCCAATTCAAACGTTACATTCAAGAATGCAAAAATATGAATACAAAGGGTAAAAGCTTGGTAAACGGACGAATCTCAACGTTGATTTTGCTCTGAAGTTGAGAGCATTTGTTCTCCTGAGTAAAAGATCTATCAATACTTTGATTTTCCTCCACAAATGCGATGTGACATTATATGGCTTATGAAATTTGAGATGCGAGTATTTAAAAGGTCAAATCGTAAATTGTTCGCACACTTTGAGATGAAGTGCGTGACTTCTTGCATGGACTGATCGAGCAATGCCCAGTGC
This sequence comes from Hyalella azteca, assembly GCF_000764305.2. Taxonomy (NCBI): domain Eukaryota; kingdom Metazoa; phylum Arthropoda; class Malacostraca; order Amphipoda; family Hyalellidae; genus Hyalella; species Hyalella azteca. The sequence continues at coordinate 15,918 of NW_025939500.1, read as the reverse complement.
AGGACATTTCTTTTCTGCGTTCGTGACCTCAATGTAAGCTTCAATGCGAAGCCTGCGCCCGTTCGCTGGGATAAAATTGTGCACGGATTGCCAGTGATCGTATGACTCGCTTGAATGTTGAATTTTCTCGTTCGGCGTGCATCACAGATTACTGAATATTGAACTCTTTAACTGTAACCAAAAAAGACACATCGGGAAAATGGCATGATATTTTAACTTAATATTCTATAATGTACATCTATTGTCATCTCATCATGATAACGTGATATTATTCGTATTTCTTTCTACGGAGTGATTTTGACCTATAAGAATAATTTGACAGAAGTAACGAAAATTACTTCATTCAAATCTATAGATTATTAAGAGGGCATGTTGATACGTTAGTCTGTTGTTCCCGATAGCAAAGTTAAGATGCCGGCTTTATCGAGGACAACGTTTGACATCTCGCTGCAGTTGGCAGCAGTGTTCGGTGCCACAGCCCAGTTGGCAGCTATAGGCTAGGGCCTCACGACAGATGTGCGCTCGCCGTGATTACGTTACCTCTGTGCTCGACGGCAACTTGCTCACGTTTTGTTTTATGTCGAGTTTGGTAGTGTTCATAACATCCGTTATTTTAATTAAAGATGACAGGGTAAATAATGGATGATAAGGAAGAGGTGTTGTCGTAGAAAATAAGTGATTTATAGTGCTGTGAACAATTTCCGTCAAGCTCTTGCTGAGCTGAAGCCCGGATTAATTCGATGTGAATTTTCATGAATAATATCTAATTTTACTGTTTGGTTGCTTGAAATTTTGCTTAAGTGTGTGAGCTAACACCAGCTGAACGTTGCAGCATCGAAGGGGCAATTGACTCCATAAAGTTTCTTAAAGAACTCAATAAAGATCCCAACTGGCTTCGTAGCGAGCTCCTGTGCATCCTATTGTACATGAGTTGCCGCGTACACTTGCGCGAATTTTAACTTGACACTCTATTCATTTGTGTTGCTAAGCTGCGCTGCAACGACGTGCCGAAATTGTGACCATGATGAGATGCATGACTCAAGTACGGGATAATTCTCGCAAGGTCCATCAAGTTCTTATATTGTTAGTTACGTGTTGAAATCAATTATGGTTGAAATCAATTCCATGGTTGGCAATCACCGATGAGTTTATATTCCATCATCGTTAATGATGATGACTGGACGTGCATCGCAAGTGACGGAAGCTTTGAAGGAAAGTCAGGAAGAGCTGAGCATCGCTCTTGTCGTGGCCTTCCTGCTGGCATATTTAATCTACAATACAGCAACAGCGCAACACAATTCTTTGAATTACAGTTTCAAAGAATATTCACTTTCGTCTAAAAATAAAACAGCTCTCAGCAATTTTAAAGATCATCAAACATATTCCTTGACTGATCAGCAAGCCTACCGAAAAAGAATGGGACTAAGACCTTCGGCGAACACTAGAAGGGAGTTCCTCTCAGTTCGTTGCAATGGCCAAAATAATTTGATCGACTCGTCGTGCCATTTGCCGCATCTCACGCCGAACGTGACAGCGTCAGATTCAAGCTCCCTAGATAAACGTCCCAAGTTTAGCGACTTTTCCTACACTGGTCACCAATCGGGGCATCTTTCTGGCGCCCAACTTCAAGGAGGCAATAGCAGGTCGTATGCGCCAAGCTCCTGGGTGCCTAAACTTGGGTATGCCTTTGAAGGCTCACAATCCTATGCCGGCTGCGTCCCAGAGCAGCATCTGCTCAGCGGCACTTTGCGCTGCCCCGAGTTTTTTAGGGGGTATTGCCACTATGTTAGTATTCCATTTTGTGGTTCATCACTCAGCTCGTAACAAAATTGCTTTTTGCAGTTCGTTTCAAAGTTCATAAAGTTTCATCAATGACACAATTGACGAATGAACCATTATGTTCATGAATTTAAAGACAATTTTCATATCTAAAGCAGTTTGAAATTAGATCAGTTGCAGTTTGAAATTTATCCACGAACTGCGTGTTTTAGTTTTATCGTAAAATTTTCATATTTGTAAAACGTTTCTTATGTTGGCAGGACGACGACTCGCCTCCGGTTGGTCGCAAACCCAAGGGCGGCTTCAGCGAGAGCAGCGGCCTGGTCGGCCTCAGGAACATCGGCAACACTGTGAGACTCTCGCTGACATCCGCTTATTACATTGCCAATTTCTCAATTCCCTTTGTTTCGGTTAAACTAAGATGTCGAAAAAAGAAGTGAACTAAGAAACTATTAGAAATCGTTTCGAAACTATTAGAAATCGTTTCGAAACTATTAGAAATCGTTTCGAAACTATAGGAAATCATTTCGAAACTATAAGAAATTGTTTCATTAAAACTATCGTTGCTTGTGTCACTTTGGCAGCACCCGAATAATACGAGTATTCTAGTGTCCGAATGACATAGATGCTAATCGTTTAGCATGATCCAAATATGATGTCTAAATATTATGTTTTAACTTCTACCTTTTATTGAAGCATATTAATTTATTTTCACTTCCACGTTAGCTGAGTTTTATTAGCGATAATTTGAAGCATTTCCGCTCAAATAATGTACATTCTAAATTAGCTGTTCTTAACAGTTTTTAAAGCAGCAAATTTGAATTATTACCTTGCCACAACTGCCCTTGTATCACATCTGAATTCTGAATACCACAACTGCCCTCGCATCACATCTGAATTCATGACCGTAACTTGGTGCGTGCATTTCAGTGTTTCCTGAACAGCGTGACGCAGTGCCTGAGCAACACGCGCTGCCTGCTGGAGTACCTGGTCAAGGAAGGCTACTCTTCTGACATCAACACGTCTCTCTCCACAATGAAGGGCGATCTCATCAGAGGTAAGCCATGATTCGTGTGTAACCTGTGTTTAAATGAGTGTCATTTCACTCATTAGTTACCTTAGGAGCCTTAAGCTGAACTTCAACCTTCAAAAAAAANCTGGTATAATATAGCTTAGCTTCGATTTTCGTGAACTCGTGGATCCTAATAAGATGCTCCCTTATTTAATTCGTTAATTTAATCAAAGTTTTTCGTTCGTTTTTATATTGAACGCATTCCAAAATTGATAGCGGCTGTTTCTTCACTAGTTGTACACAATAATAAATTAAGTTGACATGTCAAGATGACAACATTCATGGCAGCAAAACGGCTATTAACCGTACGCTAAGCCCTACAGTCGTGCGTGTGAGGTATACTACGTCAATAGTGGGCAGTAATATGTGTTAGTCGCTGGTCGGCAGTCGTGCTGATAACGGCAACGCTAAGCCTCGTTCGAAGGAAAACGTTCTTTTGAAACGAGTACAATAGCCGCTTACAACCTACAACGATGAAACCTAGTTCATTGATGTATCAGAATTAAATTATCATCGGGCATACAATTTTTTAATCTCTCAAAATAGTCTATTGGTGAATTTTTGTGTTTTTTAATATTGCAAAATAAAATATTTTTACTATTGCATTTCAAAATGTAGAGTTGTATTTTACTTTCAGCGTTCGGCAACCTGATCAGTGAGATGTGGACAGAGGGCGACAGCAACAGAGCCCTCAACACCGGCCCCTTCAAGACACAAATACAGAAGTTCGCTCCTACGTTCACAGGTTTGTGTGTAAATGACGGTTAGGTAAAGTTAGCTGAAGTTCATCAACGCTAAATATCCATAAAAAAACGCAATTAAAAACCCCGCAATCTTGGTTATCAAATCGGACTTTGAGAAATGTCATTACGTAAATTTTCTTGTAATTTTTGTATTGCGACGGGGAGAATCTCGACATGTGTGCTCAAGTTTTTGAGAGTATTGAAAGAGCTACAATTTACCATTATTTATGGCTTTGATGAAAATTGCAATTTGGTCATATCCTTTTGCTCTTCTAATGACGGAGAGCAAACGGGTTTAATTTTTAGAATTTTGATGTGGGATACTTATTAGGATTTTGATTGACTATCTTATTAAGAAATATATCGTGCCTTACTAACCAGGAATATTGAGGACTTTAATTTTTCAGGAGCATAAAGTGGTTTAATTTTCAGGTTACCAGCAGCACGACGCGCAGGAGTTCCTGCGTAAACTGCTGGAGGGCCTGCATGAGGACGTCAACAGAGTGACTGTGAGACCGCGGCCCATACACACCGACATCGATGATGACCTCAGGTGATGATTATTTCTACCGCACTTAAACCAATACAATACCTCATTTGATGTTTCTATTTCGTACAATCTGTTTAATTGAATTCTGACGTAAAATGATGCGTGACATTCAAGCTGATAGAGTAAAGGTTTTGATATATGTGATCAATTGGGGTTCAAAGTTGTTTAAAGTCTATGGTTAATCATGTGCTAGTTTCTTTTGGTTAAAAATAATTCTAAATATTTCCTTGTCATGACAGCGACGACCAGAAAGCGATGGAGTCCTGGAAGCGATACCTTCGGTTCGACGATAGCAAGATTGTGAACATGTTTGTTGGTCAACTCAAGTCTAGCTTGCAATGTTCGCACTGCTCTCACACGTCCGTCACGTTCGACCCTTTCTGGGACTTGTCGTTACCGATCCCTCCCAAGACTGGCACCGTCAGACTCAACCAGTGCTTGGATCTCTTCACCAAAGAAGAAGTCATGGATGGCGACGAGAGACCTGTGAGTCTGCTTATGTTTTCTTTCTGTGTATCCCGAATGATTCTTCAAGGTTATGATAATCCGTGTTTGGTAATGATTAACTTTATGCACTTGAAATAAATTCGCATAATTCCAGTTGCGCTGTAAATTAAATTTCGGTCCCTCAGTTCATTATTCTAAAATTTGCAAAATAATAAATCTTATATTTTGCATTGTTTTTTTTTCAGACTTGTTCCAAGTGCAAGGAGAGAAGAAAAATGACCAAGTCTTTTAGCATACAGAAGTTCCCGCAAGTCTTGGTGCTACATTTGAAACGTTTTAGTCCAACGGAGAGATGGAGAGGAAAGCTCTCCTGTACCGTGGAATTTCCAGTAGAAAATCTCGACCTTTCCAAGTACGTACCTACGTGCATGTTATTTGCTGGTTAATCAAATATATGTTGTGAAGCTAATCTACGGATTTTGTATAGTTTCATTTTATTCTCTATGATTTCACGTATATGATCGTTTCTTATATTGAGAAGTGAAAACTTCGTTGATAAATTAATTTCAAGTTGTTCACAGCATGAGAACAGGTGCATTTTTAGTACAATACGTTATGGATAATGTCTCAGCGAGATGAGGTGAATCATCTTCCAAAATGTAGACGTTATCATATATTCTTCACAGGTGCTCATGAGCGATGTTTTTGTCCTTTGTATTTGAAGTACCGAAGTAAGACTTCAACAATTAGGACTAGTCTGGAGCGGCCGTAACATTAAGCGGATTTTAATTACTCTGGAGTAAATTTCCTCTTTCTCATCAGGTACGCCTCTAGTTCGCGGTCATCCTGTAACTATAATTTGATCGGAGTTGCGAACCACAGCGGCACCACTTACTCGGGACACTACACGGCCTTCTGCAGACATCCCTACTCCCTGCAGTGGCACGAGTACAACGACAGCAGGTATATATACAGTCTAACTAGAATAGTGCCGCACTGCGAAATACAGTGCATCGATTACCGTATCTTTTAAATTGTGTTCAAATAGCGATCATTGGAATAAATGACATGGCACTCTGGTCTTCTCATATGTGAGAAAAATAACGCAGGTTACAGTTTCATTTACCTTGAAGTCAGTGTTGTGGAATATTTTTATTTTTGTATACAAATATCGCATCCCTCTGCGAGGTGACAACGGATTGTTATCCGATGACAGTTCGTGTACGGTATTGTTTGAAAAATACGCGTTCCTATTGCTTAATGTGCTACAGATTTAACTGTGTTATTCTCTGCTTTTAGTTATTTACAGATTGGTATCCAGGCAGGCGATACTGGTTTGGTACCGCCTGCAACCTCGAAGGCGGGGATGTGAGTTGAAATGTTTTATTATATACTTTTTATTTTTATTGCGTGCAGAGTGACGCCCATCCCGGCAAGGAGGGTTTGCAGTTCAGAGGCCTACGTTTTATTCTACGAACTGAGTTCCGCGAGCAAGTTGTAATACCGGCTTTTACTGTAGTGACTGTTATTATACGTTTGAAAATGGATAGTTCCTCGATTTCATTAACTGTTGCTTAAGTTTAAAAAGACAAATATTTTATCCAAAATTCTTGGAAAAAGAGCTTTCACGAGACAATTTTCAATTAAATGATCAGCGCTGAGTCGACAAATAATATTAACTTTGAATCCTTGTGATGCTAAAAACCTTACATAATCGCTGATCATTGTAAGGGTCATTTTAATATATTTACTCAAATACACGAGGTGGAACCCATATTCTTTCAGCTACAAAACGCATGCTTTGAGATTTTTCGTAATTTATTTTGCAATATTCATCGATCTGTTGGTGAATTTTTATTGCTATTGATTGCCTTATCTATATCGCGGTGCCATCCTTTTGTCTTGTAAGAAGTCTCGAGTCACTATAATCGGAGGCAATTTCGTGAATGTCTGTATATTTCAGAAGTAAGAAGCTTATTTATTACGCTATTGGGTTTTCTTCAAGCCATAACTTACTGATGTTTGTTCGATTGAATTTAAAGTATATTATTGTTGCGTAACTTGATCTTTAAATTTTTATTGTTATGTATTAATGCTAAGAGATTCGTGCTTACATGTAACTTCTCGGCTATCAATTAGTTCACTTGGTTGCAATAAACGGAATATTTAGAGACGTGATGCAATTTCGTTGATGGAGAAGTAGGGAAAACTTCTCTTTCTTCTGCTGACAAACTTTCATATACTGGATCTACAACCGCAATTTTATATAAAATAAGATAAATTTTAGCCTGATAAGACCTGTACATAATACCGTGCCGCTAGTGACATTTACACTGCCAAAACCTAGGACGTAAACGATCTTGCAATTTTGAAGCGTGACTCGGACGCAGCAATCTACTTCATTCGATTGCAATTTCACGGCATTTCTGCATTCAGTAGACATGATCGTCGTCAGGAACACGTGGTTAACTCCTATCGCAATATTTTGCCGTTTTAATGTGTCACAAATTTGTACGGGAGCTTTGTTGATCAAAAAACAATTCTTTAGAGTGATTATAATCGCAATTTATTAATCGTAATTTGGGTGCTCATTGTTGTAATCCTCGAGATTCCTTTGTGATATGTAATGCAAAAGATCATGAAGTGTTGATAAATATATTAATAGGTGTTCATTTTTATACTTGCAGAAACATAAAGCTTATGCATCGCCCGTATTTAGACTGAAATTCTCTCGGCTCATATTGTGTATGCTGTGCTCCGCTTCTATTTAGTTTGCTTTATGTAAATAATAAGAAATTATCAGCTAAGTATAAGTTTCTTTTGTCGGATGCTCAGACGCTTTCGGGACTTTGAAACTGTAGATCATGCAAAATGATGCAATTTGACCTAGCTATTGTCAGGCTGATATTTCTTACTGTAATTGGTGGCAAAAAATTTCGGTCCGCAATATTGAAAATATTTTCTAGCGTCTGTCTTCATTATTGAATTAGAAAAGTTTGCTTATCCAAACAACCAATTTAATTGCGTTGATTGTAGTTTACCTGCAATGCGCATGCATTTACAAGAGTTCTAATTAAATTTGTTGAAAATGTTTAGGTTTGGAATTAGTTCGAGTGGCAACAAAGACCCGGAGAGAATAAGCAGATCGAGTGTCTCGCCATTGCTAAAACAAGTGTGTGTAAGGTTCCTCGATCAACTGTGTCGACCTGCCAATACGATGTATTCTAACTTCAATTGCTTGATTACATCTCTTCACCAAGAAAAGATTTTTTGTGATAGTAAGAAGTTTATGCGAATCTAGTACTTTTGAAAATTTTAGAATTACTACAACGTGCCATTCTTCATGCATATGATGAAGCACCTACTTGGAAATCCTAACTGAATTCCCTTTTGCCTGAACGAAGAAGGAAAACTTCGAGATCACTAATAAGTGCACGTTTGCAATTAAGAATGTGACCCCCTTTATTCTGATTAATCAACAACCTTCACCATTCAGCTGAATTAGTTCATTAAACGATCAATGGAATCTATAACTTCAGGTCTTGGGTGTTTCACTTTCTATAAAAACGTATGCGGCAGCGGTAGCTCTTCCAGTGTCGAGGCAAGCGTCGGAGCGGCCGTATCGGCTGCTGCTGGCGACGTCAGGCTAGTCATTGAGGCCATGCCCTTAGAAATTCTTTTCAGGCGTGCGGTCCAGAATATGATTTTGTTGATGTACGTTACGTTTAATCCATTTATGTTTACTTGATTTATATAAAAAATGTAAGGAAGAATGCACAAATGTGTTTTTCTCTGTTCCTTGATTAGATTAGAAATTTATTCATCAATTGAACTCATAAGTATGAACCTTCTTCCAAAATACTTCTTTCCACCCCTACATTTAGGAAAAATCAGTGACAAAGATATTACTTAACAAAATCTCTATTTTTTTAGAACACCGAATATTTAATGACATGAAAAGCAGGATAGCTAATAGGTACGTTCACCGCATATGTCACTTAGATACGCTTCAAGCTAAAAACTATTATGATTGCGTGGCTCGATGAGAACTCGATGCACTTGCGTCCGAGTTGTCACGACGCGGCCCTGACCGCCAGCATGGCGTTGATCTGCCATATGATCTTACGCAGCTCATCTATTATGTCCTTCAGGTACCGCGACCGCATACACAATTGCTGGAAAAGTTACATGAACACATTAGCAGGATAACTCTGCGTTGCTCGGGAATTGTGTAACAACAGAAGAAAAAATAGGAATATATCTGATAGGTTACTCAAGTTACCCAATATGTATCAGCAGAGAACCAACCAAGCTCACTAAATAATACACATTTTCTGATGGGCTACAAACGCGCGAATACTCACAAAAGTTAAGCTGAATTAATCGCGAACTAACATGTGTAATGTCAATTTTGAAATCGAGGTTTGATGCTAGATAAACCTCAACCACCAAGATAAACTATAATTTTAACAGCAACAGTTGACTTGAAATATAGAAATAGTAAAAATATATACGTAACTAGAATATAATTCCTCACAACACGAGATTCAGCATGAATAATTGTATAAAACAACAAAAAATTTCATTTGCAGCAAAACGATGCTTACTTCTTTTAGATCTTGAACTTCTTCTGCGTGATGTCGATAGGAGTCGCTTTTCTTCTTCAAATCGGGACGACTCTCAACATCATCGCGGTATGGTATCAGCGACTGTTATAAATTACAAATAAATAAAAAATATCTTTCAAATCATTCCTATGTTAGTAAAGTTAACAACAGTCATCAGGCTAGACCAATTCTATGCGGATCGCAATAATAATGAAATGCTGTCAGGATAGACGTTATGAAGGAAACTCTGTTCCGGAGCGCGCATGATAGAATTGGCTGAATTAAACTATGCAAATATGAAACGAAACAAGTGTAGTAAATAAATTAGTAGATATGGTCGATGTAGCGCTTTAAAAGTATGAATAAGTGAATCATATCATTGGCATTTTTTACTATATAAATACTGTAATTGAATGTATCATCACGATAGATGACAGGGAAATGCTAAAGACTGTGCATACGTACTTCGATTGGAGTGTAGTCCATGCCACTGCAGTCCTCGTTGACTTTAGCATAGATGATGTGCAGACGCTTGAACAAGTGCCTCGTTCTGTTGATATTCTCTTGAATGCGAGACCTGTTGTCAACACTGAGTTGGGTGCCACTTGGCGTTCCGTTTGGGAGCTGTCAACAAGAAACATATTATTAAATATAATAACATGTATGTAGCGTATATGCAAAACTATTGGTCACATTGCAATGCAAAGAAAATAATAATTTAAAAAAATGATAAAGTCATGGAAAAATTGTGCCAAAACATATATTAAAAACAAAAGAATATTATTAGACCAATTCAGATTAAATCAGATACTTTCCAGAAAATTGCACAGAATTACTAATTACCAGAGGCACAGTAGTGGTACGTAATTAATAAGTAACCAGTATAGTTTTAATTAATTAGTACCTGTATAGTTTTAATTAATAACTACCTGTATAGACTTGAGCAAACTGAAAAGCTCAATTGTTCGAGACACTATGTCTTGAACTGTTTCAGCCCCAACTTTGCAGTAAGATAGAGTATTTATCTGTTGTTGGCTCTCAGCTGCCACAGCAGCAGCAACAGCACCGGTAGCACTTGTGCCTGCACTAGTTGTGTTATTTGTGCTGCCGCCAGCATTTGAAGAGGACTGTTGTTGCGAAGTTGGCGTTGCCTGTAGGCCACTATTGCTGCCAGGATTGACTGAAAATTTATAAGATATTCACTGTAATGGACAAGGAACCATAAAGAAGAAATATAGTGATGGGTATAGCTCATGTTTTTTTTTTTGAATATATTAAATACCATCTTAACCTATACCTATTAGTGGCTCACCAATTCAGTACCAAACAATTGTTTAGCTGCAACAAATCAATTCTCTGAATTGTTTCCAATTGAATAATGAATGCTAGTATGTATAAGATTGGGAAAAATGTAAAAAGTATTCCTATTATCTACTGGTATTGTACTAAAGTGGATATATTCCATGAAAGAATTGAAAGTAGCTTCAAACATATTATACTAAAACCTTAAGAAATAGGTACCTACCTAACAATTTTGACTATAATTACTTACTTGACTGCTGAGGAACTCCCATGGTGCCACCATAGGATCCACGCATCAGGTTGGTATTTACACTCATAGTTTGTATAAGTTTCAAATAATCTGAGATATAAGAGCAAATACCTGAAGATGAGAGAGTAGAACATTGAAGTAACATGATATGATTCAGTAACCTAAGGTGAATGAAGCAATTTTGAGAGCATTAAGAAGTGAAGGAATTCTCATGTCTCTAAAACAGTAGCATGACAGTATAGCAAAAAAGCCCGTTTCAAATAGACTGGATGTATATCCCAACATGCCAGTAACTTAATCTGAAACACTCTTATTAAAGCAAATATTTTAAGACAAATTCCATTCATAGAACATCAAAATGAAAAAAAAATCTGATAAGAATTATATACGTTCTACGAATGGTTATAAGATCTGTTAACAATAAAAATATTTCATTTAAAATTAATTTGTACTAATTTTATTCTATTCCTAGTGTTGCCTAGTGACTGGCACAGGCAACACTCATCAGGGTCTTGGTAGTTGCCAGAAGCCTCCTTAACCCTTTCCCAGCGGACATAGAAATATGATGAAATTGCAATATTTGATGATTATATGACCAATTCTAAGATATATTTACTCATAAGCATTTTTCAAAAAATTTTGTATACAAGTAGTAAATCACAATTAATGAAGTGATCATATATGGGACCTTGCTGGCTTAAGGTACAAAAAATTTGCAGTTTTTGACACTGAAAGTTTACTATTTAGATGGTAAAAAGCATCTTGGTTGCTCTTTTATGCATGTATTATAACACATACTACAAAGGAAGCAATCAAGATGAAAAAAATTATAGGTACATTAAGTATTTTATGGCAAGGTATTTCCAGACCATCCATATAATGAGACATCCTTGCCATATGTAGAGAGTCACTTTCATGTACAACATATACCTAAAACTTGTGAAAAATGGTCAGTAAGAATTAGTATTGGTGAAGGACAAGTTATTGTCTGGGTCAGTACAGAGACCATCTTGCTTGCAACCGTGTCAGCTCTATGTTCTGTAGCAAAGGGAATGCCAAGAGCTTGGACTGCAGTCAAAGTCAGGGAAAGCATCAAGTGCTGAACTATAATTAGGTTAGACTGAAAAACATGGCTTAAATCATAATACTGCTAACCATTAAATGCTAACAAACATATTTACCAAGCGCTGTAGAAATTTACCTTTAGTGGACATATGACCAAACATAGTCACTTCCATCTCTAAGCATTGGCAGGCGTATGCTCACATATGATCACACTAATTTTTGCTATGATATTTCACCATCTTGCATTTGCTTCAAGTAAATGGCATCATATTCAGTCGATAAAGCAAGTTTCTAACTATGATACTAGCAACTATCATGGCCTTACATACAGTTCTTCATGGGCTAGAGCTGCTAAAGTGAATACGATGAGGGCCCAAAATGCCGTTTTGCCATTTTTCCAGAGTACCCGGTACTTAGTTTTTAATTCAGCTCACACAGATGTAAGAGTGCGTCAGAGCGCTACGTCATACATGACATAACTCGTACACGATCTGTGATTGGTTGGAGCTTGTTGGCAGGCTGCCATAAGCATTGTGGGTGATGTGGGAGGCCTTTTTTTACTCCCATTTTAATTACCACATATAGTAACTCACCCACAAAAGGGTTAAGTACATTGTGATTTTTACAGCATCTGAAACGCAAATGAAAATTACCACGCCAAAAACCGTGAAAATGGATGGAAGGGTGCTAGTTTATGTTGCACTAACGGTATCTGTAAGTGTCAGCCTGTCAGGACAGTGACACAGTCACTGACACATTCAGGAGACAGAAAGATTGCTCAACACGTTGAGTCGTTGACTCCAAAGTGGTACATATGCATACCACAAAATGTATTTCTCCAGGACGCCACTGTGCAGAGAGTGGATGAATATTGCAAGATCTTTGGCGACACTTCAGTAGCAAAATTAATTCCTTCAGAAGATCTTGCCAACACATTGAGATTGAAATTCTTGCATTTAATATATTTGTCAGTCTTCGGCCAACTATTTAGAAAAAAGTAAGGTTTCTGGTGTGTTGGATGGATCAGGATGCAGTGAAGCTTGTCCGGAAATCAGTTGCGATGAGTTCCCGCCAAAAAATGTAAACATCAAGTTTATGATTGCGTAGTTGCCATCACATTACAGCGGTCAGATTGCATTATGTGGTCAGACATGCGGTCAGACATGTCAGATAACTACAGCGGTCAGACATGTTCAGTTGACACTTGCTGTACAATCGGACTGTTTTTAGGGTAAAATAAGTTATTTGGGGTAACACATGCATGTAACCTTGTAAATAAGTTCGTGGCTTGTAAATAGTTTTTCATTACTCAGCGTAAATGGCTTTTCATTAGAAATTACCCGGCGACGCATCTTGAAAATGGTTGGCAATGCTTTGGGCTTAAAAACCCATATAGGGTAAATGCGGTACAGCAATCCCTTGATTAGCACGGTTTTGAATACCGCGGTTTTGATTAACGCGGAAAAAAAAGTTGCAACCTACCCTTAATCTACACGGTGCCAGTTTTGATTAGCGCGACTTTTTTTTCACAACGCATCATTTTCCCGCCTCTAGCCAGAGGTGTTACATTCATAACAAAAGTGTTACTTTTTGCTTATTAGATCTTATGTTGTTACTTTTGTTACGACTTTTGGAAAAATTCGCCAAATGTTGTTACTTTATGAATTTCAGCCAATAATTCTTTAAATAAGGTCCCGTTCCNTACCTAGGATTTCAAATCGATGCATGCATTCAAATTCAAATAAGGCCCACCCACGGCCAGTGTATCTGTCAGCTGCTCAGCTCACCTCTCTTCAGAAGTGTGAAAGCTTTTGCCAGTGAAGGTGTGTTTTACGATCGGTCCGTAAAGAAGCGTTGATCGGTTCAAAAGGACATAAGACCAGGTTCTTTTGAATAACCTATAGAATTGCACCATACTGGGTGGCATGCACTGTCTCTCTTTGGATCTTAACATTTTCCTGCCAGACAGCTCAAACCTAGTGTTTTGGCAATAGTTTGGCGTGCAAAGGTATGACGTCACTATTTCAACCATCAATGAATGCGTGGAACTAAGACAAAGCTTAATATAAAGGAAAAACTAGAGAGGTCAAGGTGTCGGAATTACCCACGATGTTGCAATATACCGCGACCCGCGTTTACCCTATTGGCGTTTTGGCGACGCTGCATCCGCCCTCGTCCCTCTGCACCCTGGCCAGGACGTAGTGGTACATAACTCAGGTTGCCTAAAATTGGCCAGATCCTAGAAAAAAAGGCCAATAACTCAATATATACTTGTTTTTTTTTAGGTTCTGCTATAAAAATGAAATTTGTTTTCTTTTTGCAGTACTATTTAAAATTTAATTATGAAGTACCCCTATCATAAATTTTAGCCTGCCAATGCAATGGTGAAAAACTAAATCATGGAATTTGTCCAGAAAAAATGACCGTCTGGACAGTCTGGGAAGTTGCCAGACGGTCATTTATGATTTAGGCTAGTAGCCAAACTGGGTTGCCAGTGGCAACCCAGTTTGAAAATAGTACAAAAAATGAAATAATAGTACAAGACAAAGCAATCAGAGTCAAAGTGTTAAGAAACGGTCACATAGCAATATAGTCTAAATATTTTACACGGTATTGACGGTAAAATATTTTTGGTATTATTGCAGATTAACTACATCCAAAAAAAAGGGTGTTTTTTTTTTAATTATATGTTTTTGGGGTGTAGATTACGAATCTGAAATCCATTTTTCTTATTGTATCAGCCTGGCCTACGGCCTAATAAACACCTAAACCACTATAATATATAATATCAATATCTGACTCTCAAATCCTTGCTCTAGACTCTAGGCCAAATTTAAGATGATTAAGTGTAAATGTGGCGATGAATGAATTAGTGTGGCGATGAATGAATCGGTGTGGCAAAACAAGGGGCGCCCGGGTTTGAACCGGGGACCTCTGTCCTCTCGATCTGCAGTCGAAATCGAATGCTCTAGCTCTACCACTGATATAGTAAAGTGGGCCATATCCGATACAGAAGCCTGTCGCTAAATACCTAATCAGGGGCATCACCCCCAAATAGCAACGCCCAACAGTTGATCGATTCTTCGTGATTTGAAGTTCTATACGGGTCACAATACCACCGTCACGCAGTCACGCTTAAAAGCTGGAGACGCTGAACTGGCTGAAGACGTGAAGTGCAGATTTTTTTTTTATAGTTGGTTTTGGAGGCTTCCAGTGCTTGTGCACTGCCCAACCTGGTCTCTGTCACTCTTTTGATGAAATGAAGTGCAGATTGCAGAACACGCGACGAACAATGGATCGATTGAATGCGGCGGAGAAGCGGGCTATTCCGTAATTTTAGAAGCTGATGCTGTTTTAGAATATCACTGGTGTCAAAAGAAACACAAATTTTCATATTATATTGAATCAAGAAACTTGAACCATAGCGTTTGAGATAGAACTGCTCGTTGTCGGTTTAAAAATGTTCAACTATCTTGACGATTACTTCTGGTTTTACATGACTCGATCGACAATTCTACGGACCCGCCTGCGGACTTGCGCAACTGGGAAACTCATAATTCCTAAAATACTCAACGGATCTGTATGAATTTTGGAATGTGAGTATTAATTATCGATACGCTGCCGCAGGAATTATTACAGATTTTTTACAGGAATTATTTTTTAATTAAAATCAATAGACGTATTTTTTAAGCAACTGGGACACTCATAATTCCTTCAATACTTTACGGATCTGCATGAATTTCGGAATGTGAGTATTAATTATCGATACGCTGCCGCAGTAATTATTACAGATTTTTACAGGAATTATTTTTTAATTAAAACCAATAAACGTATTTTTTAAGCAAATGGGACACTCATAATTCCTTCAATACTTAACGGATCTGCATGAATTTTGGAATGTGAGTATTAATTATCGATACGCTGCTGCAGGAATTATTACGAATTTTTGCATTAATTATTTCCTATCCTAACCTAACATAAACCTAACCTAACCTAACCCAACCCAACCTAACCTAACCTAATAATAAGTCATATAAAAATCTGTAATAATTCCTGCGGCAGCGTATCGATAATTAATACTCACATTCCAAAATTCATGCAGA